>NC_088231.1:20134147-20181647 GCF_036934945.1 Oncorhynchus masou masou
CCAACGCTTGGCATTTCACATGATGATCTTAGGCTTGTGTGCGGCTGCTCGGCCATGGAAACCCATTTCATTAAACTCCCAATGAACAGTTCTTGTGCTGATTGTTGCTTCCAGAGGCTGTCTGGAATTCAGTATTAATAAGTGCTGCAACCGAGGACAGAGAATTTTTTACGCTTTACGTGCTTCAGCGCTCTTGACAACCCGCTCTGTGAGCTTGTGTGGTCTAGCACTTCTTGGCAGAGCCGTTGTTGCTCCTAAAACTTTATTTTACTGTAGCCTGCATTCTTAGTCACTGAGCACCGACCGGCACCAGATGTTCATGGAAGTTGAAAAGTAGTTGAAATGTGGCCAGTCTGCCTTGTCCGCAGAATTGTTTTTGTTTTTTGGTACGGTCTGGACCAGATATATATTTCAACATCCACAGATGTCAATTCTGTAGGTTTGGTACAGACTTGATTTGGCTCAAACATAGACGTCCATGATTGGTTCAGTCCTGATTTGGCTCAAACATAGACGTCCATGATTGGTTCAGTCCTGCACTGTACTGTACACGTGAGTATAATACACACTGGAGTTACTATACTGTAATGAACCAAACTATACTCTACAGTACTCTCCTGCACAGTACAGTATTCTACTGTATTGTGCTCTACTGTAATGTATTCTATTCTACTCTACTCTATTATATTCCACTCTATTCTACTCTACTCTATTATATTCTACTCTATTCTTCTACTCTCTAATGTACTGTACTGTACTCTCCTCTACTGTACTGTACTCTCCTCTAATGTACTGTACTCTCCTCTAATGTACTGTACTCTCATCTAATGTACTGTACTGTACTCTCCTCTAATGTACTGTACACTCCTCTAATGTACTGTACTGTACTCTCCTCTACTGTACTGTACTCTCCTCTAATGTACTGTACTCTCCTCTAATGTACTGTACTCTCATCTAATGTACTGTACTGTACTCTAATGTATTGTACCCTCCTCTAATGTACTGTACTCTCATATAATGTACTGTACTGTACTCTCCTCTAATGTACTGTACTGTACTCTCCTCTAATGTACTGTACTCTCCTCTAATGTATTGTACTCTCCTCGAATGTACTGTACTCTCATCTAATGTACTGTACTGTACTCTCCTCTAATGTATTGTACTCTCCTCTAATGTACTGTACTGTACTCTCCTCTAATGTACTGTACTCTCCTCTAATGTACTGTACTCTCCTCTATTGTACTGTATGTACTGTACTCTCCTCTATGTACTGTACTGTACTCTCCTCTAATGTACTGTACTCTCCTCTAATGTACTGTACTGTACTCTCCTCTAATGTACTGTACTGTATGTACTGTACTGTACTCTCATCTAATGTACTGTACTCTCCTCTAATGTACTGTACTCTCCTCTAATGTACTGTACTGTACTCTCTCTAATGTACTGTACTCTCCTCTAATGTACTGTACTCTCCTCTAATGTACTGTACTCTCCTCTAATGTACTCTCCTCTAATGTACTGTACTCTCCTCTAATGTACTGTACTGTACTCTCCTCTACTGTACTGTACTCTCCTCTAACTGTACTGTACTCTCCTCTAATGTACTGTACTCTCCTCTAATGTACTGTACTCTCCTCTAATGTACTGTACTGTACTCTCCTCTAATGTACTGTACTCTCCTCTAATGTACTGTACTGTACTCTAATGTACTGTACTCTCTAATCTAACTGTACTAATGTACTGTACTGTACTCTCCTCTAATGTACTGTACTGTACTCTCCTCTATGTACTGTACTGTACTCTCCTCTAATGTACTGTACTCTCCTCTAATGTACTGTACTCTCCTCTACTGTACTGTACTCTCCTCTAATGTACTGTACTCTCCTCTAATGTACTGTACTCTCCTCTAATGTACTGTACTCTCCTCTAATGTACTGTACTGTACTCTCCTCTAATGTACTGTACTGTACTCTCCTCTAATGTACTGTACTCTCCTCTAATGTACTGTACTGTACTCTCCTCTAATGTACTGTACTCTCCTCTAATGTACTGTACTGTACTCCTCTAATGTACTGTACTGTACTCTCCTCTAATGTACTGTACTCTCCTCTAATGTACTGTACTGTACTCTCCTCTAATGTACTGTACTGTACTCTCCTCTAATGTACTGTACTCTCCTCTAATGTACTCTCCTCTAATGTACTGTACTCTCCTCTAATGTACTGTACTGTACTCTCCTCTAATGTACTGTACTGTACTCTCCTCTAATGTACTGTACTCTCCTCTAATGTACTGTACTGTACTCTCCTCTAATGTACTGTACTCTCCTCTAATGTACTGTACTGTACTCTCCTCTAATGTACTGTACTCTCCTCTAATGTACTGTACTCTCCTCTAATGTACTGTACTCTCCTCTAATGTACTGTACTCTCCTCTAATGTACTGTACTCTCCTCTAATGTACTGTACTCTCCTCTAATGTACTGTACTGTACTCTCCTCTAATGTACTGTACTCTCCTCTAATGTACTGTACTCTCCTAATGTACTGTACTCTCCTCTAATGTACTGTACTGTACTCTCCTCTAATGTACTGTACTATCCTCTAATGTACTGTACTGTACTCTCCTCTAATGTACTGTACTGTACTCTCCTCTAATGTACTGTACTCTCCTCTTGATTGTTTGTCTTAAGTAACTACTGCGTGCGCACGAAAAAAAGACACGTGTAATCATGGAGTTACATGGTTTGTTAAATTCTAAAATGACACATCTAAGTCGCAACGCAATTCCGTCATCATCATCACGCCCCACTCCAAACCACACCTCTGGTCCTTGCCCTGCCGAAGTGCTCATCTCCAATTCTCAATGCCCAGTGGTTCCCCGCGTCTGAATGTGTCAATTACGACGAACCATCGCGCATCTAAACTATGTTTGGCTACAAGCAGCTGCAATAGTACCATGCCACGCAACACCTGCGCCCATCTCCAATGCCCAATGTCCTGCAACTCAATGTGTCCCAACTCAATGTGTCCCAGCGACTATAGAATGATAGGACCAGTCACCGAAGAGGTGTTGTTAAAACGGTACATTTCCACCATGCCAGTTTGTTTCTCAACATTGATGACTCCTCCTAAACACCGAGCTCAGATAACCGCTGAGTGCGCAAAACACGTGCATAACAGTTAACGGTTGTCACTCCCCTGTCTCCGCGAGATCCTGCTTCAGGACCCTGTGGTTGGAATAACTTCTCTTGATTAATCAAAGATCTGCAGACCTGGGCCAAACAAAAGTAGCTAGTTTAGTTGCGTCTTGATTTACTTTTGGGGATATTCCACAGGTTCCACTACACCGGGCAAACTACGCACAGCTCAAGGATTATAACGTGTTGATGCTATTTGACCCAGATCTGCACTGATCTGACTCAAGTGGTTGTGTTTCAACTACATGCTTGAACTACATATGTGGACCCATTGATTTTCACCTATCCAATCGTTGCTAGATCCATGTTGGAGCAGGGTTTACTTCAAGGTAATGAGGGCGTAAAGACGCATATGTAGGCTACGGCTATCCACGCTTATTGTAACCGTCAGTCATTCGGGGATCATTTTTACCTGTCGAGTCGAACACCGTTCTTTGGCCGGCAAATGTGAGTCCGAGTTCCGGGTCATTGTGGTGATAGTAGCCGCTGTCCTGGATGATGCCCTGCGAAGCCTCGAATAAGACCCCGCGGAGCAGAAGGAGGAGAACCGGGGAAAGGAGCAACATCATGGGGTTTGAAGAGAATCTCTCACCCCGGTGGGAGCGAGAGCACCGGGAGAAGATCCACAAAAACAGATGTCGGCTACACAAACCGAGACCCGGTTGGTTAACGATGTCAACTGCCAACACTCACATGCACCACCGTGCGCAAGTGTTCGGCGATCAGATTGCGCTATTAACAGAGCCGTTATTCAGAGATGTGAGGCTAATGATTGGGTTCGGGTTGAGACACTAACCAAGGGGATACGGTGAAATATTCGATAACATTATAAAACAACTCAACCGTTACATTAAAACGCCAGAAAGGGTTACAATTTCAACGGCTGCCAAGTTTTTATCCAAAAAAAGAAAATGGAATTGTCCCTAAATAACCTAGGCCTATGGGGTGTTAAAGTTCAATCATTATTTTAATCCTTATCATGGGTTACAACAAGAATGGTTTGAATCCAAGATTATTATATCCGATAAGAAAATCCAATAGAAACTTCGACTGCAAGGAAATCTGAGTGAGACCGAATCTCTCTCTCCGCAAAATAAATCCACGGGTTGAATTTGATCGGGATTATGGAGATCAAAAATCGAGCGTTCCAAAATTCAAAATCCAGTTCCAAAGTTCTTAATCCAGTTCCAAAGCTCTAAATCCAGTTCCAAAGTTTTAAATCCAGTTCCAAAGCTCTAAAATCCAGTTCCAACGCTCTAAATCCAGTTCCAAAGCTCTAAATCCAGTTCCAACGTTCTAAATCCAGTTCCAAAGTTCTAGATCCAGGACCAAAACTCTAAATCCAGTTCCAAAATTCTAAATCCAGTTCCAAAGCTCTAAATCCAGTTCCAACGCTTTAAATACAGTTCCAGTGTGCACTGAAAGTTCTTTGATCACACAGTTCAATATCCTGTCAAATACTGCAGTCATATACAATACCACGTTATAGAGATGGCAACTCTATAACGTTTTCCATGTAAATATATATTTTCTCTCTCTCTCTTGTCGTGACGATCTTGTGCGAAACTGTCACACACACACAGAGAGATTAAATGACACTAAGGGTAGCTGTCCCAGCAACTTGCACAAATACTCCGGAACACAATTTTTCCGGTCAACACTTGACTGCGTGTCCGTTGGATCCGTTTGTGCACGCCTGTATGCCTGCGTAACGGCTAATTCCCGACTGTTTATTCATGTTTCCCAGACCAGAGGGTCATGTCATGTGGATGGGATTAACCAGTGTTTGGACACCTGTTAAAAGGCCTTCTCTGATGACGTCTATGTCAGACACAGTAGGCTATTCGACGGAGTTAGAAATACTTGTAAATGGCTGCATTCTACACACGCGCGCACGGACGTGGAGACACTGATGAACAGAGCAAGAGGACGAGGACGTCTCTCTCTCTGTCTGATTAGAGAAACAGGGTGTCGTCTTTCGTCCCGGCAACCCCCCTGAGAACCTAAAAATAAAAAGGGGGCCGGCTTTGGAGCTGACCTATACCCTGTGAGCATGTGCAGGTGACAGTTGTCCGTCCCTGGGAGTCAGCGGGCTCCGAAGAGTGTGGGGTGGCAGTATTACTGCGTGTGAACATTCACAAAGTGTGTGTTTGACACTATCAGGAAGCAGGGTGGGTGATTATAAAATATAATGTAGGGTGTTACGACATCCCGGTAAACGTCACAGACACGTGCATGACCATTGTGAAGTATATGAAAGACCTTGAGGGTATTTGAGTTGATTTACAAAAGCAGAGGATTTCAGATGGAAGTCACCGATAGCAGTCAGGGGGGGGGGGTGCATCTTCGACAATTTAAAGTCAGATGCTGTAATGGTTTTCCAACGCGTTTAACCGCTCGGCTCCTGCCACCCCGTAATCACGAACATCTAATTCTGTACACTGGAAGTCACACCTTTAAATCAAACATATTTAGTTAGGCTAACGAAACTCTAGAACTGGATTTATTCATAGCAGATTGTGGATAAGTTTATTTTGTCATCTTTCGATCTGTAAAATACTAACACTAGGCTTATATTTATTTGACCTTTATTTAACTAGGCAAGTCAGTTAAGAACAAATTCTTATTTTCAATGATGGCCTAGGAACAGTGGGTTTAACTGGTCTAGGAACAGTGGGTTTAACTGGTCTAGGAACAGTGGGTTAACTGGTCTAGGAACAGTGGGTTTAACTGGTCTAGGAACAGTGGGTTTAACTGGTCTAAGAACAGTGGGTTTAACTGGTCTAAGAACAGTGGGTTTAACTGGTCTAGGAACAGTGGGGTTAACTGGTCTAGGAACAGTGGGGTTAACTGCCTGTTCAGGGGCAGAACGACAGATTTGTACCTTGTCAGCTCAGGGGTTTGAACTTGCAACCTTCCACTAGGCTACCCTGCCGCCCCGCGAACAGTTGTACACTGAATTTAGACTACGAAACACTTACCGAGACCCAATCACCATCTCTTCAAAGTAACTTTGTACATATAGTCCAGTTAACATTATTTATGAAACTGGCTTTGTGTTTCAATGAGCATTGAAATCATGGACGCATGTCCACTTAAAATGGTAACAATTCATGAGGTGTTGATGATTGTAGTAGGATAAACTAACGAACATATACAATTATCAACTTCCAAAAATGTTATTTAAGAAAATACTCATGTTAAAATGGTTCAAATTAAAAAAACTCAATAAGTAGATGCAAAAAAAATGTAATTGAACGCTATGGTGCCTGGCCTTGAATTGAAGAGGAATGGACCCCAACCCTCGTGTCAACATGGCCGGGTGGAGGAGAAATCAACATGATGAATTGATGGATCAAACCTAGTCCAGGAAAGAAAACAGAGACACAAGCCAACTCCCAACTTTTATTTCTTGACCTTTTCTTTCTCCAATGCTGTCAGACCTGTCTTTTTTTTTTTTTTAGAGTGACTCGCTCAACCAAGAGAGTCGAAAGCATAAAGACATTTTATTCAGAGACATTTTTTCAAAAACAAACTCAATGCATTTTATTTATGTTGTTCTGCCTTCTTTATGTGGTGTAAAAAAAAAAAAAAAGCTGGCTTTCAAGTGGTCCAAAAGCTGGAAAAAAACAGATTTTGTCTGAACTGGCAACCTACTCCCTACATAGTGATACATTTGACCAGACTCTGTAGGTAATGACCTGTATATGGACTAGGGTCCCGGTTCAGGTTGCAGACAAAGTTAAAAACGGGGGGAAAGTTGATTCATTTGGCATGTTAAGAGTATTGTTTATCGTTTCAGGTCTCAGGAAAGCAACAAACACACACAAAAAAAAACACTTGATTCACAACTATAAGGACAAACCCGAGCTGTACTGAACTGGTCAAGCCTCCCTTTAGTGTGAATTAGGGCATCAGATCAGTGTCTTCAACCCAGACAACCACAGAGTGGTGCTATTTCTGCGTTAGGTTCATCTACACTATAGATTAGGCCGGGGGAAACAACTCTCGTCTTAAAAGAGTTGTGTGTGTGTGTGTGTGCAGGTTTTTGTCCCGACCCTGCTCAAACACACACCTGAAAATGAATCCACTACTCCTGGTCTTGACTTGATTTGTTGACCACGATTAAATTGGGTATGTTAAGAGCTGGAACAAAATCCTACCTTCACACTACAGCTCACCAGAGCCAGCGATGGTCACTCCATAGGCTGCGCTAAGGCAATACGAGTGGTTTAGCTGTAACAGGGAAGGGAGGAAAACGGGTTTTTTTTTTGGGGGGGGGGCGGCCAGGGTCATATTCATTAGTGCAAATCACACAATGTTTTACAATGGGAAAAACGGAAAAACAAGCGTTTCTTATTGAGACAAGTTCAGGTAGTTGCCTGCAGAGTTCGATTCCGTTTTTAGTTTCCTAGTGAATTTACGACCCAAGAGACACCACCAATATGAAGGGAGGGAAAAAAATCATCACGTAAGAAATGATCCCAGGCCAGTTTTATAGTTGTGTTAGCTTATACTGGTTAGGGTTTGAGTGGGGACCACAGATTTGAGAACAGTCATATTGTCCCTCGTACTTGTTAAGAGGAGGCAAGGCACCACAATTAAAGCAGAGCAGAACAAAGAGAATTTCTTCCAAGAATGTCAAAAACTGGTGACCTGTATTTGAGAACAGATTACCAACTAAATAACTTCCACAGGTTTTTTTTTTTTTTTAAATCAACAACAGCCATATTAGCATTGGCTTCACTACTAGACTTACATTGTAGCTTAGCTTAGCGTTAGCTTAGCTTCACTACTAGACTTACATTGTAGCTTAGCTTAGCGTTAGCTTAGCTTCACTAAAATAGAACTACATAGTAGCATTGATCCAAGATGAAAACCGTGTAAAAAAAAAAAAAAACTGTTACAACTCAAATCAAAATCAGTTAGAGCCCGTTACAGTTCGTGTTATAATAACCTGTTCCCATAGTAACAGAGCAACCATCCCTTTCGACGTAGAACAGCACCAATGACAGGTAGCAACAGGCGACAGGTCCACCGACCTGACCCACAAGAAAGTTGGGACACACATATTTTGGCGATCGTTTCAATAACCGTTTTTTTTTTCTACAGTGGGGAAAACATTGTAGTTGTAATGCTGAACATGGGAACAATGATTCCCTCATGATGAACAACAACGAAGAAACAACACAGACTGGTAGGCCACCGAAAATGTGACGTGTGAAACACTTAAGCTACAAAGAGGCTACTTTGTGAGAAGACACTGTGGCGAGACAGAAAACAGTCTCTCGCTAGGGAGTGTTTTTTTTTTAAAGGCATCGTGATTTCAATTAAGTTTGGCCGTAGAGCCAAGTGACATTAATTACATATTAGCATTAGCTTCACTACTAGACTTACATTGTAGCTTAGCTTAGCGTTAGCTTAGCTTCACTAAAATAGAACTACATAGTAGCATTAGCTTCAGCTTAGCTTCACTCGTAGAATTACAATGTAGCATTAGCCATTAGCTTAGCCAATTGAATTCCAATGAAGCTTTAGCGAATTACATTTACAGTGTAGTGGGCTATCAGCTTAGCGACCGCAAGTGATTTCTGTTTGATGCTACGGCTTCATTAGATAGATAAGAGGGGGAGCTGTTTAGAAGAGTTACAAGCTAAAAGGCAGTTGTGGCATTTTTAAAGCTCTTCGTTAAAATAAAATAAAAAAAGACTTCTGCCCAGTCCCAAACCAATCCCTAGCCCCTAGATAGCGTGCACTAGGTAAGCAAATGACCCCTAGATAGTATGCACTAAGTAATCAAAAATGGCATGAATTACCCGAAGCCTAGAAGGCCACCGGGGTGATTGTTAATACCTGTACAATCCTCTCAGATTTACATAAACGTCTACTAGGGGCAAGGTGCTAGGAGCCGATTTGGGAATGAGGCCGAAAGGTAGTGTAAAAACCAACCTCTGCATCCCAAACGGACCTCCAGGATCCCACATTTATTTGACCTTTATTTGAGGCCAGTTAAGAACAAATTAGGAACAGTGGGTTAACTGCCCAGGCAAGTCAGTTAAGAACAAATTTCTTATTTTCTAACCACTAGGCTACCCTGCCGCCCCTCCTGGTGAACAGTGGTTAACTGCCTATTTAGGATCCCCAGGGGCCCTGGTCTAAAGTAGTGCAGATTTGTCCCCTTGTCAGCTCTGGTCTAAAGGGATTTGATCCCCTATAGGAGAGCCCTGGTCTCCGGTTATTTAGGATCCCCAGGTGAGCCCTGGTCTAAAACCATTTAGGATCCCCAATAGGAGAGCCCTGGTCTAAAGTAGTGCACTATTTAGAATCCCCTATAGGAGAGCCCTGGTCTAAAGTAGTGCACTATTTAGGATCCCCTAAATAGGAGATCCCCTGGTCTGGTCTAAAGTAGTGCACTATTTAGGATCCCCAATAGGTGAGCCCTGGTCTAAAGTAGTGCACTATTTAGATCCCCTATAGGAGAGCCCTGGTCTAAAGTAGTGCACTATTTAGAATCCCCTATAGGAATAGGTGAGCCCTGGTCTAAAGTAGTGCACTATTTAGGATCCCCTAAAGTATAGGAGAGCCCTGGTCTAAAGTAGTGCACTATTTAGTGCACTATTTAGGATCCCCTATAGGAGAGCCCTGGTCTAAAGTAGTGCACTATTTAGGATCCCCTATAGGAGAGCCCTGGTCTAAAGTAGTGCACTATTTAGGATCCCCTATAGGAGAGCCCTGGTCTAAAGTAGTGCACTATTTAGAATCCCCTATAGGAGAGCCCTGGTCTAAAGTAGTGCACTATTTAGAATCCCCTATAGGAGAGCCCTGGTCTAAAGTAGTGCACTATTTAGAATCCCCTATAGGAGAGCCCTGGTCTAAAGTAGTGCACTATTTAGAATCCCCTATAGGAGAGCCCTGGTCTAAAGTAGTGCACTATTTAGGATCCCCTATAGGAGAGCCCTGGTCTAAAGTAGTGCACTATTTAGGATCCCCTATAGGAGAGCCCTGGTCTAAAGTAGTGCACTATTTAGAATCCCCTATAGGAGAGTCCTGGTCTAAAGTAGTGCACTATTTAGAATCCCCTAGTGCACTATTTAGAATCCCCTGTAGGAGAGTCCTGGTCTAAAGTAGTGCACTATTTAGAATCCCCTGTAGGAGAGCCCTGGTCTAAAGTAGTGCACTATTTAGAATCCCCTATAGGAGAGTCCTGGTCTAAAGTAGTGCACTATTTAGAATCCCCTGTAGGAGAGTCCTGGTCTAAAGTAGTGCACTATTTAGAATCCCCTATAGGAGAGTCCTGGTCTAAAGTAGTGCACTATTTAGAATTTAGGAGGAGAGTCCTGGTCTGGTCTAAAGTAGTGCACTATTTATCCCCTTAGTCCTGGGTATCCCCTGTAGGAGAGTCCTGGTCTAAAGTACTGCACTATTTAGGATCCCCTGTAGGAGAGTCCTGGTCTAAAGTAGTGCACTATTTAGAATCCCCTGTAGGAGAGTCCTGGTCTAAAGTACTGCACTATTTAGGATCCCCTGTAGGAGAGTCCTGGTCTAAAGTAGTGCACTATTTAGAATCCCCTATAGGAGAGCCCTGGTCTAAAGTAGTGCACTACTTAGAATCCCCTATAGGAGAGTCCTGGTCTAAAGTAGTGCACTATTTAGGAACTCGGGTGTCATTTGAGAGACAGAGACCAACGACACGATTAAACATTCCCAGGCCTTGGCTTGACGAGTGTCGACCAAACACTCTTAGACAGTTTCAGAAAACGACAACCTTGTATACACACACACAAAACATACAAAGAAAAAAAAATATATATTTTTTTAGTTTCTTCTAAAAAAGGTCTGGTGAGAGATTGATCAATTTAAGGCGATTGGCCAGGAAGATTTAAGGTTGCTATAGAAACTGTCTGAGATTATGGGGTGCATGTCAACCGTCTAAAAATGGCGTCCTTCCTCCCTTCACCACCAAGCCTAATTTCCTCTCCTTAATCCGGACAGGACAGAGAAGGTGAAAGATGGGGTAGAGAGAGAGAGAGAACCTACTTTCGAGTTTGCTTTCATTTGTTCAACTCTTGCCCTATTCAGATAACTACAACCCTGACCTTTTCCAGACTTTAAGACTTGCACAAAGCAACGAGGTCGCGTCACTCTTTCACACTAATAAAGGGAGGAATCCAGTTTAGCCGATTGAGATGCAGCCTGAATCACCTCCCCTTCTCTCCCTCTCTCCCTCCCCTCCCTCTCTAATGGAGAAAAAAACTATTTGGTAACAAAGTGTACTCCCTAAAAACGTTATAATACAAAAAAACAAACATTTGAAAATGTACCTCGGCTAAAGCTTATAAAATATCATAAAGAATAAAATAACAATAATATTCCTTGGTCCGTAAAAATTGTTATTACAATAAATGTTTCACCCATAAACAATAATGGTGTTTCTCTGTACACCAGTGATATCTCCATCATTACCAAGCCCTTTGTTGTGGTCCAAAAAAAATATCTAAACTTTGTAGAAAGAGAGTGTTGAAAATTTTAAAAAAAGTTGTTCTCCAACAAAATGTATAAAAAGAGCTCCTAGTTATTGTGTCATCCTGGAGGTGAAACCTCTCCCAGACTGAATGACCCAGGCCGCAGTGTCATGTCCACAACCGACCACACGGGGGCGCCAGAGAGAGGGGATCCCCCTCCTTCCAGGTCCGTCTTTCATCAGAACCTCATCTCTCTTCTTCCCTTCTCCTCCTCAACTCAATCGCTCTCTTTGCAAAGAGTCCTTGAGCGAGCGAGCGAGGTTTCAAAGCAGGTCCATGAGCCTCTCACCTCCCCCCACACATCCCCGCTGCTATGATGAAACTGACATCACCGATGAACCCGACAACAACCCAACGCTATTGGTTGACCCTCCCCCTTGACCAATCCCGTAGCCCGTCTGTCCTTCCGCCAACGCCCCTAAACCCCCCATCCCCAGACTCCCCGAGGAAGGCGAGGATGAGGACGAAGAGGAGATACTGTGACAGTGGGCCTGGAGGATGTCACCGGCAGCGCTGCAGTGGAGCCGAGGGCCTGGTTCTGGGGTATAGGTGAAGGTGAGGGCCGTGGAGTAGATGACTCCGTCGTTGCGGACCAAGGTGACGGGGACCTGGACGGGCTGACGGACCCAGCGCCACCCCTCTCTGAAGGCGGAGATGTCAGGCACCACGCAGAGCACGCTCTCTCCACACCTGGGACAGAAGGGGTCAAAGACAAAGACAGGATTTTACCGCGAGATCCGCCACGTTGTGGGGTCCGCGTTACCACGGAAACGGACTCGACCGCATGTCATCCGTCTTCAGTCGGCCGTTCGTTAACTTAACAACAATTTTTAAAAAACGGGTCAGTTTAGCCTCCTCTAGTCTCTCCGGATATCAGTTGTGGCTGTGGTTGCTACCTCACTTTTACATTTTTACTGCTTTTGGGTCACGTCTGTCCTCTTAAAAATTGAGTTCATAGAAGAAAAAAAACCAACAGTTTTAATAATTGAATTTTTTTATGAGTTTTTTTTATACAGTTACCACGGTAACACGTTACCACGCCAGCCGTATCTCTGTCACTCACACGCAGCTTACCTGTACATAGTGTCAGCCTCGATATCTCCAAACCAGACTCGGAGATCTGGAGCAAAGTTCTGTCCTGTCAGCTCCAACATGGCCACATCCCCTCCACCATTCAACTAGAGACAACAGAGGGGTTAGTGTGGGTCCTGTCCCCTCCACCATTCAACTAGAGAGACAACAGAGGGGTTAGTGTGGGTCCTGTCACCTCCACCATTCAACTAGAGAGACAACAGAGGGGTTAGTGTGGGTCCTGTCCCCTCCACCATTCAACTAGAGACAACAGAGGGGTTAGTGTGGGTCCTGTCCCCTCCACCATTCAACTAGAGACAACAGAGGGGTTAGTGTGGGTCCTGTCACCTCCACCATTCAACTAGAGACAACAGAGGGGTTAGTGTGGGTCCTGTCCCCTCCACCATTCAACTAGAGACAACAGAGGGGTTAGTGTGGGTCCTGGCCCCTCCACCATTCAACTAGAGACAACAGAGGGGTTAGTGTGGGTCCTGTCCCCTCCACCATTCAACTAGAGACAACAGAGGGGTTAGTGTGGGTCCTGTCCCCTCCACCATTCAACTAGAGACAACAGAAGGGTTAGTGTGGGTCCTGTCCCCTCCACCATTCAACTAGAGACAACAGAGGGGTTAGTGTGGGTCCTGTCCCCTCCACCATTCAACTAGAGACAACAGAGGGGTTAGTGTGGGTCCTGTCCCCTCCACCATTCAACTAGAGACAACAGAGGGGTTAGTGTGGGTCCTGTCCCCTCCACCATTCAACTAGAGACAACAGAGGGGTTAGTGTGGGTCCTGTCCCCTCCACCATTCAACTAGAGACAACAGAGGGGTTAGTGTGGGTCCTGTCCCCTCCACCATTCAACTAGAGACAACAGAGGGGTTAGTGTGGGTCCTGTCCCCTCCACCATTCAACTAGAGACAACAGAGGGGTTAGTGTGGGTCCTGTCCCCTCCACCATTCAACTAGAGACAACAGAGGGGTTAGTGTGGGTCCTGTCCCCTCCACCATTCAACTAGAGACAACAGAGGGGTTAGTGTGGGTCCTGTCCCCTCCACCATTCAACTAGAGACAACAGAGGGGTTAGTGTGGCTCCTGTCCCCTCCACCATTCAACTAGAGACAACAGAGGGGTTAGTGTGGGTCCTGTCCCCTCCACCATTCAACTAGAGACAACAGAGGTGTTAGTGTGGGTCCTGTCCCCTCCACCATTCAACTAGAGACAACAGAGGGGTTAGTGTGGGTCCTGTCCCCTCCACCATTCAACTAGAGACAACAGAGGGGTTAGTGTGGGTCCTGGCCCCTCCACCATTCAACTAGAGACAACAGAAGGGTTAGTGTGGGTCCTGTCACCTCCACCATTCAACTAGAGACAACAGAGGGGTTAGTGTGGGTCCTGTCCCCTCCACCATTCAACTAGAGACAACAGAGGGGTTAGTGTGGGTCCTGTCCCCTCCACCATTCAACTAGAGACAACAGAGGGGTTAGTGTGGGTCCTGTCACCTCCACCATTCAACTAGAGACAACAGAGGGGTTAGTGTGGGTCCTGTCCCCTCCACCATTCAACTAGAGACAACAGAGGGGTTAGTGTGGGTCCTGTCCCCTCCACCATTCAACTAGAGACAACAGAGGGGTTAGTGTGGGTCCTGTCCCCTCCACCATTCAACTAGAGACAACAGAGGGGTTAGTGTGGGTCCTGTCCCCTCCACCATTCAACTAGAGACAACAGAGGGGTTAGTGTGGGTCCTGTCCCCTCCACCATTCAACTAGAGACAACAGAGGGGTTAGTGTGGGTCCTGTCCCCTCCACCATTCAACTAGAGACAACAGAGGGGTTAGTGTGGGTCCTGTCCCCTCCACCATTCAACTAGAGACAACAGAGGGGTTAGTGTGGGTCCTGTCCCCTCCACCATTCAACTAGAGACAACAGAGGGGTTAGTGTGGCTCCTGTCCCCTCCACCATTCAACTAGAGACAACAGAGGGGTTAGTGTGGGTCCTGTCCCCTCCACCATTCAACTAGAGACAACAGAGGGGTTAGTGTGGGTCCTGTCCCCTCCACCATTCAACTAGAGACAACAGAGGGGTTAGTGTGGGTCCTGTCCCCTCCACCATTCAACTAGAGACAACAGAGGGGTTAGTGTGGGTCCTGTCCCCTCCACCATTCAACTAGAGACAACAGAGGGGTTAGTGTGGGTCCTGTCCCCTCCACCATTCAACTAGAGACAACAGAGGGGTTAGTGTGGGTCCTGTCCCCTCCACCATTCAACTAGAGACAACAGAGGGGTTAGTGTGGGTCCTGTCCCCTCCACCATTCAACTAGAGACAACAGAGGGGTTAGTGTGGGTCCTGTCACCTCCACCATTCAACTAGAGAGACAACAGAGGGGTTAGTGTGGGTCCTGTCACCTCCACCATTCAACTAGAGACAACAGAGGGGTTAGTGTGGGTCCTGTCCCCTCCACCATTCAACTAGAGACAACAGAGGGGTTAGTGTGGGTCCTGTCCCCTCCACCATTCAACTAGAGACAACAGAGGGGTTAGTGTGGGTCCTGTCCCCTCCACCATTCAACTAGAGAGACAACAGAGGGGTTAGTGTGGGTCCTGTCACCTCCACCATTCAACTAGAGACAACAGAGGGGTTAGTGTGGGTCCTGTCCCCTCCACCATTCAACTAGAGACAACAGAGGGGTTAGTGTGGGTCCTGTCACCTCCACCATTCAACTAGAGACAACAGAGGGGTTAGTGTGGGTCCTGTCCCCTCCACCATTCAACTAGAGACAACAGAGGGGTTAGTGTGGGTCCTGTCACCTCCACCATTCAACTAGAGACAACAGAGGGGTTAGTGTGGGTCCTGTCCCCTCCACCATTCAACTAGAGACAACAGAGGGGTTAGTGTGGGTCCTGTCCCCTCCACCATTCAACTAGAGACAACAGAGGGGTTAGTGTGGGTCCTGTCCCCTCCACCATTCAACTAGAGACAACAGAGGGGTTAGTGTGGGTCCTGTCCCCTCCACCATTCAACTAGAGACAACAGAGGGGTTAGTGTGGGTCCTGTCACCTCCACCATTCAACTAGAGACAACAGAGGGGTTAGTGTGGGTCCTGTCCCTCCACCATTCAACTAGAGACAACAGAGGGGTTAGTGTGGGTCCTGTCCCCTCCACCATTCAACTAGAGACAACAGAGGGGTTAGTGTGGGTCCTGTCCCCTCCACCATTCAACTAGAGACAACAGAGGGGTTAGTGTGGGTCCTGTCCCCTCCACCATTCAACTAGAGACAACAGAGGGGTTAGTGTGGGTCCTGTCCCTCCACCATTCAACTAGAGACAACAGAGGGGTTAGGTGTGGGTCCTGTCCCCTCCACCATTCAACTAGAGACAACAGTGGGGTTAGTGTGGGTCCTGTCCCCTCCACCATTCAACTAGAGACAACAGAGGGGTTAGTGTGGGTCCTGTCCCCTCCACCATTCAACTAGAGACAACAGAGGGGTTAGGTGTGGGTGTGTGTGTCCACCATTCAACTAGAGACAACAGTGTGTGTGTAGGTGTGGGTGTGTAGGTGTAGGTGTCCACCATAGGTCAACTAGAGACAACAGAGGGGTGTAGTGTGGGTGTGTGTCCACCATTGTGTAGAGACAACAGAGGGGTTAGTGTGGGTCCTGTCCCCTCCACCATTCAACTAGAGACAACAGAGGGGTTGTGTGGGTCCTGTGTGTCCACCATTCAGGTGTAGAGACAACAGAGGGGTTGTGTGTGTGTGTAGGTGTGTGTAGGGTGTGTGTGTGTCCACCATTGTGTGTAGAGTGTTGTGTGAGGGGTGTAGTGTGTGGTGTGTGTGTCCACCATTCAACTAGAGACAACAGAGGGGTTAGTGTGGGTGTGTCCCCTCCACCATTCAACTAGAGACAGGTGATGTGGGTGTAGGTGTGTGTGTAGGTGTGTGTCCACCATTCAACTAGAGTGTGTAGGTGTATAGTGTGGGTCCTGTAGGTCCACCATTGTAGAGACAACAGAGGTGTTAGGTGTGGGTAGGTGTGTAGGTGTAGAGACAACAGAGGGGTGTGTAGGTGTCCACCATTGTAGAGACAACAGAGGGGTAGTGTGGGTCCTGTGTGTAGAGACAACAGTGTGGGGTTGTGTAGGTGTGTGCGTAGGTGTGTGCGTAGGTGTGTGCGTAGGTGTGTGCGTAGTGTGGGTAGTGTGTAGGTGTGTGCGTAGGTGTGTGCAACAAGGGTGTGTGTGAGGGGGTGTGTGTGTACCATGGTGAGACAACAGAGGGTGTGTGTGTGTGTGGGTCGTGTGTGTCCACCATTCAACTAGAGACAACAGAGGGTGTTAGTGTGGGTCCTGTCCCCTCCACCATTCAACTAGGTGACAACAGAGGGGTGTGTGTGGGTGTGTGTGTAGGTGTTCAAGGTAGTGACAACAGGTGTGTGTAGGTGTGTGTGGGGTGTGTGTAGTGTGTGTCAGTGTAGTGACAACAGAGTGGGTTAGTGTGTGGTGTGTGTGTAGGTGTGTGGTGTTCAGGTAGTGACAACAGAGGGGTGTGTGTGGTGTGTCCCTCCACCATTCAGGTGTGAGTGTGTGAGTGTGTGTAGTGTGTGTGTGTGTGTGTCCACCATTAGAGTGTGTGTGTGTGTGTAGGTGTGTGTGTGTGTGTAGGTGTGTGTGTGTGTGTGTGTGTGTGTGTGTGTGTAGGTGTGTGTGTAGGTGTGTGTGTGTGTGTGGGGTGTGTGTGTAGGTGTGTGTGTAGGTGTGTGTGTGTGACAACAGTAGGTGTGTGTGTGTGTGTGTGTGTAGGTGTGTGTGTGTAGGTGTGTGTGGGGTGTGTGTGTGTAGGTGTGTGTAGGTGTGTGTGTGTAGTGTGTGTGTAGGTGTGTGTGTGTGTAGGTGTGTGTGTGTGTGTGTGTGTGTGTGTGTGTGTGTGTGTGTGTGTGTAGGTGTGTGTGTAGGTGTGTGTGTCTAGGTGTGTGTGTAGGTGTGTGTGTGTAGGTGTGTGTGTAGGTGTGTGTAGGTGTGTGTGGTGTGTGTGTGTAGGTGTAAAGGTGTGTGTGTAGGTGTGTGTAGGTGTGTGTGTAGGTGTGTGTGTGTAGGTGTGTGTGTAGGTGTGTGTGTGTGTAGTGTGTGTGTGTAGGTGTGTAGTGTGTGTGTGTAGGTGTGTGTGTGTGTGTGTGTGTGTGTGTAGGTGTGTGTGTAGGTGGTGTGTGTGTGTGTGTAGGTGTGTGTGTGGTGTGTGTGTGTGTGTGTGTGTAGGTGTGTGTGTGTGTGTGTGTAGGTGTGTGTAGGTGTGTGTGTGTAGTGTGTGTGTGTGTGTGTGTGTGTGTAGGTGTGTGTGTGTGTGGTGTGTGTAGGTGTGTGTGTAGGTGTGTGTGTGTGTGTGTGTGTAGTGTGTGTGTAGTGTGTGTGTGTAGGTGTGTGTGTAGTGTGTGTGTGTGTGTGTGTGTGTAGGTGTGTGTGTGTGTGTGTGTGTAGGTGTAGGTGTGTAGACAACAGTGTGTGTGTGTGTGTGTGTGTGTGTGTGTGTGTGTGTGTGTGTGTGTAGGTGTGTGTGTAGGTGTGTGTGTGTGTGTGTGTGGTGTGTGTGTGTGTGTGTGTGTGTAGGTGTGTGTGTGTGTGTGTGTAGTGTGTGTGTGTAGGTGTGTGTGTAGTGTGTGTGTGTAGGTGTGTGTGTAGGTGTGTGTGTGTGTGTGTGTGTGTAGAGTGGTGTGTGTGTAGGTGTGTGTGTAGGTGTGTGTGTAGGGTGTGTGTAGGTGTGTGTGTAGGTGTGTGTGTAGGTGTGTGTGTAGGTGTGTGTGTAGGTGTGTGTGTGTGTGTGTGTAGTGTGTGTGTAGGTGTGTGTAGGTGTGTGTGTAGGTGTGTGTGTGTGTAGGTGTGTGTAGGTGTGTGTGTGTAGGGTGTGTGTGTAGGTGTGTGTAGTGTGTGTGTGTGGTGTGTGTGTGTGTGTGTGTGTGTGTGTGTGTGTGTGTAGGTGTGTGTAGGTGTGTGTGTGTGTGTGTGTGTGTGTGTAGGTGTGTGTGTAGGTGTGTGTAGTGTGTGTGTGTGTGTGTGTGTAGGTGTGTGTGTAGGTGTGTGTGTAGGTGTGTGTAGGTGTGTGTGTGTGTGTGTGTGTAGGTGTGTGTAGGTGTGTGTGTGTGTGTAGGTGTGTGTGTGTGTGTGTGTGTGTAGGTGTGTGTGTAGGTGTGTGTGTGTGTGTAGGTGTGTGTAGGTGTGTGTGTGTGTGTGTGTGTGTGTGTGTGTAGGTGTGTGTGTGTGTGTAGGTGTGTGTGTAGGTGTGTGTGTAGGTGTGTGTGTGTAGGTGTGTGTGTGTAGGTGTGTGTGTGTGTGTGTGTGTGTGTGTAGTGTGTGTGTGTGTGTGTGTGTAGGTGTGTGTAGGTGTGTGTGTAGGTGTGTGTGTAGGTGTGTGTGTAGTGTGTGTGTAGGTGTGTGTGTAGGTGTGTGTGTAGGTGTGTGTGTGTAGGTGTGTGTGTGTAGGTGTGTGTGTGTAGGTGTGTGTGTAGGTGTGTGTGTAGGTGTGTGTGTAGTGGTGTGTGTAGGTGTGTAGGTGTGTGTGTAGGTGTGTGTGTAGGTGTGTGTAGGTGTGTGTACCTGCAGACTCTCCACCACAGGGACCGGTGTAACAGGACAGGGAACAGGACCCATCCCCTGGTAGAAGGTGTACTCTGCCTTGTCTGTACTGATGATGGTCCAGGAAGCCCCATCGTTTATCATCTCCTTACTGGGCTCTTTGGGGCAGGGCGTGGCCTGGGGGAGGAGATATGTTAATGAGTCATTTACCTCCATACTGGTCTTTTTGGGGAAGGGCATGGCCTGGGGGAGGAGATATGCTACTTAGCCATTTACCTCCATACTGGTCTTTTTGGGGAAGGGCGTGGCCTGGGGGAGGAGATATGCTAATTAGCCATTTACCTCCATACTGGTCTTTTTACGGAAGGGCGTGGCCTGGGGGAGGAGATATGCTACTTAGCCATTTACCTCCATACTGGTCTTTTTAGGGAAGGGCGTGGCCTGGGGGAGGAGATATGCTAATTAGTAGTTTATTATCTCATTACTGAGGTGCCTTCAGTTGGAGTTAACGTGGGCTAAGATGCAGAACAGTTTGTACTGAACGACCCGTTTCCCCAAAACGTCCTTAAAACACACTTCGCTCCTGCTTGGTGGGTGTTTATTTATTTTATTTTTTTACCTTTATTTTACTAGACAAGTCAGTTAAAGAACAAATTCTTATTTTCAATGACGGCCTACTAGGGAACAGTGGGTTAACTGCCTGTTCAGGGACAATAAAGAAAGATTTGTACCTTGTCGGCTCGGGGGTTTGAACTGTGTTGAGGTGTTGCTTGAAGAAATGAGTGGAGTCATTTAAAAAAAGGGTAGTGACCATGCTGACAGCATTCCCCAACCCACAAACCCCTCCCCGTTTAAACAAAACAACTGGACGTTTAGTACAACGTGCTGAACGCTCCACAACGTACTGAACGCTCCACAACGTGCCGAACGCTACACAACGTGCCGAACGCTCTACAACGTACCGAACGCTCCACAACGCTCTACAACGTGCCGAACGCTCCACAACGTGCGAACGCTAGGTGGCGTGTGTGAGCGCTCCACAACGTGCCGAACGCTCCACAACGTGCTGAACGCTCCACAACGTGGAGGTGTGCTCCACAACGTGCCGAGGCGCTCCACAACGTGTAGGTGCCCGTGTGTGCGCTCCACAACGTGCTGAACGCTAAAACAACGTGCTGTGCGGCTCCACAGCGTGCTGAACGCTAGTGTGTGCGTGTGTGTGAACGCTCCACAACGCATGGACGCTCCACAACGTGCTGAACGCTCCACAACGTGCTGAACGCTCCACAACGTACCGAACGCTCCACAACGTGCCGACCGCTCCACAACGTGCTGAACGCTCCACAACGTGCTGAACGCTCCACAACGTACTGAACGCTCCACAACGTGCTGAACGCTCCACAACGTGCTGAACGCTCCACAACGTGCTGGACGCTCCACAACGTGCTGAACGCTCCACAACGCTCTACAACGTGCTGAACGCTCCACAACGCTCTACAACGTGCTGAACGCTCCACAACGTGCTGAACGCTCCACAACGTGCTGAACGCTCCACAACGCTCTACAACGTGCTGAACGCTCCACAACGTGCTGAACGCCCCACAACGTGCTGAACGCTCCACAACGCTCTACAACGTGCTGAACGCCCCACAACGTGCTGAACGCCCCACAACGTGCTGAACGCTCCACAACGTACTGAACGCCCCACAGCGTACCGAACGCTCCACAACGTGCCGAACGCTCCACAACGTGCCGAACGCTCCACAACGTGCCGAACGCTCCACAACGTGCCGAACGCTCCACAACGTGCCGAACGCTCCACAACGTACCGAACGCTCCACAACGTACAGAACGCTCCACAACGTACAGAACGTTCCACAACGTACAGAACGTTCCACAACGCAGACCTGGTCTGTTTGGGGAACAGACGGCTAGGAAAAGCTATTACCAGATACCACAAACCTGGCTCCGATCGACAAGGGGCTAGGAGTGTGTGTGTGTGTGTGTGTACCTGGAACTGAATGATTCTCTCCTGGGAGAGACAGAGGTACATTCTCTCTGTGTCTTTCAGGTAGAAGGAACACTTGTGGAGCTGAGACACTGGGTCGTCTGCGTCCATCAACGCTGTCTGCTTGTCCACCTTACGGATCACCTGGGGAGGAGGTGAGACACGCCCTGATTATCTATCACACATCACCTGGGGAGGAGGTGAGACACGCCCTGATTATCTATCGCACATCACCTGGGGAGGAGGTGAGACACGCCCTGATTATCTATCACACATCACCTGGGGAGGAGGTGAGACACGCCCTGATTATCTATCACACATCACCTGGGGAGGAGGTGAGACACGCCCTGATTATCTATCACACATCACCTGGGGAGGAGGTGAGACACGCCCTGATTATCTATCACACATCACCTGGGGAGGTGAGACACACCCTGATTATCTATCACACATCACCTGGGGAGGAGGTGAGACACGCCCTGATTATCTATCACACATCACCTGGGGAGGAGGTGAGACACGCCCTGATTATCTATCACACATCACCTGGGGAGGAGGTGAGACACGCCCTGATTATCTATCACACATCACCTGGGGAGGAGGTGAGACACCCTGATTATCTATCACACATCACCTGGGGAGGTGAGAGACACCCTGATTATCTATCACACATCACCTGGGGAGGAGGTGAGACACGCCCTGATTATCTATCACACATCACCTGGGGAGGAGGTGAGAGACTCTGATTATCTATCACACATCACCCCTGATTATCTATCACACATCACCTGGGGAGGAGGTGAGACACGCCCTGATTATCTATCACACATCACCTGGGGAGGAGGTGAGACACTGATTATACTGATTATCTATCACACATCACCTGGGGAGGAGGTGAGACACCCTGATTATCTATCACACATCACCTGGGGAGGAGGTGAGACACGCCCTGATTATCTATCACACATCACCTGGGGAGGTGAGACACGCCCTGATTATCTATCACACATCACCTGGGGAGGAGGTGAGACACGCTGCCCTGATTATCTATCACACATCACCTGGGGAGGAGGTGAGACACGCCCTGATTATCTATCACACATCACCTGGGGAGGAGGTGAGACACGCCCTGATTATCTATCACACATCACCTGGGGAGGAGGTGAGACACATCCCTGGGGAGGATTATCTATCACACATCACCTGGGGAGGAGGTGAGACACGCCCTGATTATCTATCACACATCACCTGGGGAGGAGGTGAGACACGCCCTGATTATCTATCACACATCACCTGGGGAGGAGGTGAGACACGCCCTGATTATCTATCACACATCACCTGGGGAGGAGGTGAGACACGCCCTGATTATCTATCACACATCACCTGGGGAGGAGGTGAGACACGCCCTGATTATCTATCACACATCACCTGGGGAGGAGGTGAGACACGCCCTGATTATCTATCACACATCACCTGGGGAGGAGGTGAGACACGCCCTGATTATCTATCACACATCACCTGGGGAGGAGGTGAGACACGCCCTGATTATCTATCACACATCACCTGAGACACGCCTGATTATCTATCACACATCACCTGGGGAGGAGGTGAGACACGCCCTGATTATCTATCACACATCACCTGGGGAGGAGGTGAGACACGCCCTGATTATCTATCACACATCACCTGGGGAGGAGGTGAGACACGCCCTGATTATCTATCACACATCACCTGGGGAGGAGGTGAGACACGCCCTGATTATCTATCACACATCACCTGGGGGGAGGAGGCCCTGATCACACATCACCTGAGATTATCTATCACACATCACCTGGGGAGGAGGTGAGACACCTGATTATCTATCACACATCACCTGGGGAGGAGGTGAGACACGCCCTGATTATCTATCACACATCACCTGGGGAGGAGGTGAGACACGCCCTGATTATCTATCACACATCACCTGGGGAGGAGGTGAGACACGCCCTGATTATCTATCACACATCACCTGGGGAGGAGGTGAGACACGCCCTGATTATCTATCACACATCACCTGGGGAGGTGGAGGTGAGACTCCCTGATTATCTATCACACATCACCTGGGGAGGAGGTGAGACACGCCCTGATTATCTATCACACATCACCTGGGGAGGAGGTGAGACACGCCCTGATTATCTATCACACATCACCTGGGGAGGAGGTGAGACACGCCCTGATTATCTATCACACATCACCTGGGGAGGAGGTGAGACACGCCCTGATTATCTATCAACACACACATCACCTGGGGAGGAGGTGAGACACGCCCTGATTATCTATCACACATCACCTGGGGAGGAGGTGAGACACACCCTGATTATCTATCACACATCACCTGGGGAGGAGGTGAGACACCCTGATTATCTATCACACATCACCTGGGGAGGAGGTGAGACACGCCCTGATTATCTATCACACATCACCTGGGGAGGAGGTGAGACACGCCCTGATTATCTATCACACATCACCTGGGGAGGAGGTGAGACACGCCCTGATTATCTATCACACATCACCTGGGGAGGAGGTGAGACACGCCCTGATTATCTATCACACATCACCTGGGGAGGAGGTGAGACACGCCCTGATTATCTATCACACATCACCTGGGGGGAGGTGAGACACGCCCTGAGACACATCACCTGGGGAGGAGGTGAGACACGCCCTGATTATCTATCACACATCACCTGGGGAGGAGGTGAGACACGCCCTGATTATCTATCACACATCACCTGGGGAGGAGGTGAGACACGCCCTGATTATCTATCACACATCACCTGGGGAGGAGGTGAGACACGCCCTGATTATCTATCACACATCACCTGGGGAGGAGGTGAGACACGCCCTGATTATCTATCACACATCACCTGGGGAGGAGGTGAGACACGCCCTGATTATCTATCACACATCACCTGGGGAGGAGGTGAGACACGCCCTGATTATCTATCACACATCACCTGGGGAGGAGGTGAGACACGCCCTGATTATCTATCACACATCACCTGGGGAGGAGGTGAGACACGCCCTGATTATCTATCACACATCACCTGGGGAGGAGGTGAGACACGCCCTGATTATCTATCACACATCACCTGGGGAGGAGGTGAGACACGCCCTGATTATCTATCATCACATGAGACACGCCCTGATTATCTATCACACACCTGGGGAGGAGGTGAGACACGCCCTGATTATCTATCACACATCACCTGGGGAGGAGGTGAGACACACCCTGATTATCTATCACACATCACCTGGGGAGGAGGTGAGACACGCACATCCCTGATTATCTATCACACATCACCTGGGGAGGAGGTGAGACACGCCCTGATTATCTATCACACATCACCTGGGGAGGAGGTGAGACACGTGACATCACCCTGATTATCTATCACACATCACCTGGGGAGGAGGTGAGACACGCCCTGATTATCTATCACACATCACCTGGGGAGGAGGTGAGACACGCCCTGATTATCTATCACACATCACCTGTGGGATTATCTATCACACATCACCTGGGGGGAGGTGAGACACGCCCTGATTATCTATCACACATCACCTGGGGGGAGGAGGTGAGACACACCCCTGATTATCTATCACACATCACCTGGGGAGGAGGTGAGACACGCCCTGATTATCTATCACACATCACCTGGGGAGGAGGTGAGACACGCCCTGATTATCTATCACACATCACCTGGGGAGGAGGTGAGACACGCCCTGATTATCTATCACACATCACCTGGGGAGGAGGTGAGACACGCCCTGATTATCTATCACACATCACCTGGGGAGGAGGTGAGACACACCCTGATTATCTATCACACATCACCTGGGGAGGAGGTGAGACACACCCTGATTATCTATCACACATCACCTGGGGAGGAGGTGAGACACGCCCTGATTATCTATCACACATCACCTGGGGAGGAGGTGAGACACGCCCTGATTATCTATCACACATCACCTGGGGAGGAGGTGAGACACGCCCTGATTATCTATCACACATCACCTGGGGAGGAGGTGAGACACACCCTGATTATCTATCACACATCACCTGAGAATATGTAGGAACAGCAGACAGACAGACAGACAGACCTGTAGGTAGAGAGGTGAATATGTAGGAACAGCAGACAGACAGACAGACAGACAGACAGACAGACAGACCTGTAGGTAGAGAGGTGAATATGTAGGAACAGCAGACAGACAGACCTGTAGGTAGAGAGGTGAATATGTAGGAACAGCAGACAGACAGACCTGCAGGTAGAGAGGTGAATATGTAGGAACAGCAGACAGACAGACCTGCAGGTAGAGAGGTGAATGTAGGAACAGCAGACAGACAGACAGACAGACCTGTAGGTAGAGAGGTGAATATGTAGGAACAGCAGACAGACAGACCTGTAGGTAGAGAGGTGAATGTAGGAACAGCAGACAGACAGACAGACAGACCTGTAGGTAGAGAGGTGAATATGTAGGGCAACAGACAGACCTGTAGGTAGAGAGGTGAATATGTAGGAACAGCAGACAGACAGACCTGTAGGTAGAGAGGTGAATGTAGGAACAGCAGACAGACAGACAGACAGACCTGCAGGTAGAGAGGTGAATATGTAGGAACAGCAGACAGACAGACCTGTAGGTAGAGAGGTGAATGTAGGAACAGCAGACAGACAGACAGACCTGCAGGTAGAGAGGTGAATATGTAGGAACAGCAGACAGACAGACCTGTAGGTAGAGAGGTGAATATGTAGGAACACAGACAGACAGACAGACCTGTAGGTAGAGAGGTGAATATGTAGGAACAGCAGACAGACAGACAGACCTGTAGGTAGAGGTGAATATGTAGGAAGCAGACAGACAGACCTGTAGGAACAGCAGAACAGCAGACAGACAGACCTGTAGGTAGAGAGGTGAATGTAGGAACAGCAGACAGACAGACAGACAGACCTGCAGGTAGAGAGGTGAATATGTAGGAACAGCAGACAGACAGACCTGCAGGTAGAGAGGTGAATATGTAGGAACAGCAGACAGACAGACCTGTAGGTAGAGAGGTGAATATGTAGGAACAGCAGACAGACAGACCTGCAGGTAGAGAGGTGAATATGTAGGAACAGCAGACAGACAGACAGACCTGTAGGTAGAGAGGTGAATATGTAGCAGAACAGACAGACAGACAGACCTGTAGGTAGAGAGGTAGAACAGCAGACAGACAGACAGGTAGAGAGGTGAATATGTAGGAACAGCAGACAGACAGGAACAGCAGACAGACAGACAGACAGACCTGCAGGTAGAGAGGTGAATATGTAGGAACAGCAGACAGACAGACAGACCTGTAGGTAGAGAGGTGAATATGTAGGAACAGCAGACAGACAGACAGACCTGTAGGTAGAGAGGTGAATATGTAGGAACAGCAGACAGACAGACAGACCTGTAGGTAGAGAGGTGAATATGTAGGAACAGCAGACAGACAGACAGACCTGTAGGTAGAGAGGTGAATATGTAGGAACAGCAGACAGACAGACAGACAGACCTGTAGGTAGAGAGGTGAATATGTAGGAACAGCAGACAGACATGTAGGTAGAGGTGAGACACGTTGGTACGTACCAGTCTAGGCAGCGCCATACCAGTGACAGAACAGACCAGTTTGACAGTCTGACCGTAGTGGATGTATCCATCCCTCACCGCAAACTCCTCCCCTTCTGGCTCTTCCTCCTCCACTACAGGGGAGAGAGTCATAGTTACTATAACGACCCTCAGTTACTATAACGACCCTCTATATATAGTTACTACTGTAGGAAACACATTTAATAACTGAAATCAGCCCTACCACAATGGAGTTGATATATAGTTACTATAACGACCCTCTATATATAGTTACTATAACAACCCTCTATATATCTATATATAGTTACTATAACAACCCTCTATATATCTATATATAGTTACTATAACAACCCTCTATATGATGTTATATATCTATATATAGTTACTATAACAACCCTCTATATGATGTTATACATCTTTATCTGAAGTCTTGTCTTGGTGGCATTGACTTCGACATCACCATGGCAATGCAGCATAATTAACAGAGAAACAACATGATTGGCTGAAAGGGAAGAGAAGCGAGGGGCCGGGCCGAAGGGAAGCGAAGCGAGGGGCTGGGCCGAAGGGAAGAGAAGCGAGGGGCTGGGCCGAAGGGAAGCGAAGAGAGGGGCTGGGCCGAAGGGAAGAGAAGAGAGGGGCTGGGCCGAAGGAAGCGAAGAGAGGGCCGGGCCGAAGGGAAGCGAAGAGAGGGGCCGGGCCGAAGGGAAGCGAAGAGAGGGGCCGGGCCGAAGGGAAGCGAAGAGAGGGGCCGGGCCGAAGGGAAGCGAAGAGAGGGGCGGGCCGAAGGGAAGCGAAGAGAGGGGGGCCGAAGGAAGCGAAGAGGGGGCTGGGCCGAAGGGAAGCGAAGAGAGGGGCTGGGCGAAGGGAAGCGAAGAGAGGGGCTGGGCCGAAGGAAGCGAAGAGAGGGCTGGGCCGAAGGGAAGCGAAGAGAGGGGCTGGGCGAAGGGAAGCGAAGCGAGGGGCTGGGCCGAAGGAAGCGAAGAGAGGGGCTGGGCCGAAGGAAGCGAAGAGAGGGCCGGGCGAAGGAAGAAAGAGAGGGGCGGGCCGAAGGAAGCGAAGAAGGGGCCGGGCCGAAGGAACTGAAGCGAAGGGGCAGGGGCCGGGCCGACGGGAAGCGAAGCGAGGGGGGCCGAAGGGAAGAGAAGCGAGGGCGGGCCGAAGGAAAGAAGCGAGGGGCCGGGCGAAGGAACTAGAAGCGAGGGGCGGGCCGAAGGGAAGCGAAGCGAGGGGCGGGCCGAAGGAAGAGAAGCGAGGGCGGGCGAAGGGGAAGGAAAGAGAGGGGCGGGCCGAAGGGAAGCGAAGAGAGGGGCCGGGCCGAAGGAAGCGAAGAGAGGGGCGGGCCGAAGGAAGCGAAGAGAGGGGCGGGCGAAGGAAGCGAAGAGAGGGCCGGGCGATGGAAGCGAAGAGAGGGGCGGGCCGAAGGGAAGCGTAAGAGAGGGCGGGCCGAAGGGAAGCGAAGAGAGGGCGGGCCGAAGGAAGCGAAGAGATGGGCTGGGCGAAGGAAGCGAAGAGAGGGGCGGGCCGAAGGAAGCGAAGAGGGGGCCGGGCCGAAGGGAAGCGAAGAGAGGGCGGGCCGAAGGAAGCGAAAGAGAGGGCGGGCGAAGGAAGCGAAGAGAGGGGCGGGCCGAAGGAAGCGAAGAGAGGGCGGGCCGAAGGAAGCGAAGAGAGGGCGGGCGAAGGGAAGCGAGAGAGGGCCGGGCCGAAGGGAAGCGAAGAGAGGGGCCGGGCGAAGGAAGCGTAAGAGAGGGCCGGGCCGAAGGGAAGCGAAGAGAGGGCCGGGCCGAAGGAAGCGAAGAGAGGGGGAGAGGGCCGGGCGAAGGAAGCGAAGAGAGGGGGGCGAAGGGAAGCGAAGAGAGGGCGGGCGAAGGGAAGCGAAGAGAGGGGGCGGGCCGAAGGGAAGCGAAGAGAGGGGCGGGCGAAGGGAAGCGAAGAGAGGGGCCGGGCCGAAGGAAGAGAAGCGAGGGCGGGCCGAAGGGAAGCGAAGAGAGGGGCGGGCGAAGGGAAGGGCGAGGGGGCCGAAGGGAGCGAGCGAGGGTAGGGAGGAAGAGAAGCGAGGGCCGGGCCGAAGGGAAGGAGAGAGGGGCCGGGCCGAAGGAAGCGGGAGGGGCCGGGCCGAGGGAAGGGAAGCGAGGGGCCGGGCCGAAGGGAAGCGAAGCGAGGGGCCGGGCCGAAGGGAAGCGAGGGGCCGGGCCGAAGGGAAGCGAGGGGCCGGGCCGAAGGGAAGCGAAGCGAGGGGCTGGGCCGAAGGGAAGCGAGGAACCACAGAAGACAGAGGAGAGGAGGGGTAACTTACAGAGGTGTATGTAGAAGGCTCCCCACTGTTGTGAACTGGCATGGAAGTTCCCTCCCTCCACGTGTAGGTAGCGGGTACTGACGGTCTGAGAACGCAACCGGTTAAACAACGCAACCTTGGTGCCTGACGCTATACACACTAGAGAGAGAAAGAGAGTAGGGAGAGAGAAAGGAAGGGAGAGATGGGGGAGGGTAGCGAGTGAGGGAGGGAGAGGGTAGGGAGTGTAGGGAGGGTAGGGAGTGAGGAGGGAGAGGGTAGGGAGTGAGAGGAGGGAGAGGGTAGGGAGTGAGGAGGGAGAGGGTAGGGAGTGAGGGGGAGAGGGTAGGGAGTGAGGAGGGAGAGGGTAGGGAGTGAGGAGGGAGAGGGTAGGGAGTGAGGAGGGAGAGGGTAGGGAGAGGGTAGGGAGTGAGAGAGAGGGTAGGGATTGAGGGAGAGAGGAGAGAGTAGGGAGAGAGGAGAGAGTAGGGAGAGGGTAGGGAGTGAGGGAGAGAGTGAGGGTGAGGGAGAGAGTGAGGAGTGAGGGAGAGAGTGAGGGAGAGAGTGAGGGAGAGAGTGAGGGAGAGAGTGAGGGAGAGAGTGAGGGAGAGAGTGAGGGAGAGAGAAGGTTAGATATGCATTCATGAAGAGATCATGAAATAGACCACACTTTGAAGTTGATCATTGCCAAATAAAACCGGCAGAGTGATGACACAGCTCGTAAAAAAAGACCTTTGTCCCTAAACCACTCAGGAAAACCGTACCACTGCGCATCAAGTGTGTGTGTGTGTGTGTGTGTGGTGAGAGCATCCTGTGTGTGTGGTGAGAGCATCCTGTGTGTGGTGAGAGCATCCAGACCAGAGCCCTATAGAACCCTATTCCCTATGTAGTGCACTACTTTAGACCAGAAAACTATTTTATAATATCTGATACTCTAATACACATTTATTATCCATTACTGTGGAAATGTGTGAGTGTGTGGTCCTAGTGGTGCGTGTTCCTCTCCATACTCACGGTCAGCGTTCTTCAGAGACTGTTTCTTCTTGGACGGTTTAGAGATAACTTTGATCCTCTTACTAAGGAAGACTCCTATGTCTGTACTGTTACCATAGAACATCTTGACCGACAGCATGAAGTGTTTCCTCTTGTCACTGTCACTGATGTATAGAGTCTTAGCTGTGCAGAAGTCCTGGAGGGGGGGGGAGAAGGAGAGGAGGGAGAAGGAGAGGGGGAGAGAGAAGGAGAGGGGGAGAGAAAGAGGGGGAGAGAAAGAGGGGGAGAGAAAGAGGGGGAGAGAAAGAGGGGGAGAGAAAGAGGGGGAGAGAAAAAGGGGGGAGAGAAAGAGGGGGAGAGAAGGAGGGGGGGAGAGAAAGAGGGGGGGGGAGAAAGAGGGGGGGAGAGAAAGAGGGGAGGGAGAGAAAGAGGGGGGGGAGAGAGGAGAGGGGGAGAGAGAGAGAAGGAGAATGAGAAAGGGGGAGAAAAGAAGAGAGAGAAGGAAGTATTTTGTGAGAAGAGAAGTTATTTGAGTGGAAACAGGATTTTCAGTCATGCAGAAGTTCTTTGGGGAAAGACTGAGGGAGGGGTGTGTTTCACTGTTCTGCCTCTGTGTGTGTGTGTGTGTGTGTGTGTGTGTGTGTGTGTGTGTGTGTGTGTGTGTGTGTGCGTAGACACACGGTTTTACCCTTGCAGACATTCTGGGGAGAGAAAATGAGGAAATGTGGGTTTCATTTAGCGTATCTGTGTGTGTGTGTGTCAGTGTGACTCCCTCTGTGTGTGTGTGTGTGTGTGTTGTCCCCTACCTTCCCCTCGACGTGTGTGTGTGTCGTCCCCTACCTTCCCCTCGACGTGTGTGTGTGTGTCGTCCCCTACCTTCCCCTCTATGTTGAGCTGTTGCATCTCCTGGTCACTGTTTCCTATCCCTATAAAGGCACAGGGCTGAGCCTCCTGCTCTGAACAGCCCTCTCTCTCCATCTCCTCCGTCTTCTTCTTCCAGCCACAGCCCATCAGGTAGATACAAGGAGGAGGACAGAAGAACCTACAGGACAGATCGGCCCATCAGGTAGATACAAGGAGGAGGACAGAAGAACCTACAGGACAGATCAGCCATCAGGTAGATACAAGGAGGGGGGGGGGGGGACCTACAGGACAGATCAGCCATCAGGTAGATACAAGGAGGGGAGGGGACCTACAGGACAGATCGGCCCATCAGGTAGATACAAGGAGGAGGGGGGGGGCGGCTACAGGACAGATCGGCCATCAGATAGATACAAGGAGGAGGACAGAAGAACCTACAGGACAGATCGGCCCATCAGGTAGATACAAGGAGGGGGGGGACCTACAGGACAGATCAGCCATCAGGTAGATACAAGGAGGAGGGGGGGACCTACAGGACAGATCAGCCCATCAGGTAGATACAAGGAGGAGGACAGAAGAACCTACAGGACAGATCGGCCCATCAGGTAGATACAAGGAGGGGGGGACCTACAGGACAGATCAGCCATCAGGTAGATACAAGGAGGAGGGGGGGACCTACAGGACAGATCGGCCCATCAGGTAGATACAAGGGGGGGGGGGACCTACAGGACAGATCAGCCCATCAGGTAGATACAAGGAGGGGGGGGGGGGCTACAGGACAGATCAGCCATCAGGTAGATACAAGGAGGAGGACAGAAGAACCTACAGGACAGATTGGCCCATCAGGTAGATACAAGGAGGAGGACAGAAGAACCTACAGGACAGATCGGCCCATCAGGTAGATACAAGGAGGAGGACAGAAGAACCTATAGGACAGATCGGCCCATCAGGTAGATACAAGGAGGAGGGGGGGGGACCTACAGGACAGATCAGCCATCAGGTAGATACAAGGAGGAGGACAGAAGAACCTATAGGACAGATCGGCCCATCAGGTAGATACAAGGAGGAGGACAGAAGAACCTATAGGACAGATCGGCCCATCAGGTAGATACAAGGAGGAGGACAGAAGAACCTAGAGGACAGATCGGCCCATCAGGTAGATACAAGGGGGGGAACCTACAGGACAGATCAGCCATCAGGTAGATACAAGGAGGAGGACAGAAGAACCTACAGGACAGATCGGCCCATCAGGTAGATACAAGGAGGAGGACAGAAGAACCTACAGGACAGATCAGCCATCAGGTAGATACAAGGAGGAGGACAGAAGAACCTACAGGACAGATCAGCCCATCAGGTAGATACAAGGAGGGGGGGGGGGGACCTACAGGACAGATCAGCCATCAGGTAGATACAAGAAGGAGGGGGGGGACCTACAGGACAGATCGGCCCATCAGGTAGATACAAGGAGGAGGACAGAAGAACCTACAGGACAGATCAGCCATCAGATAGATACAAGGAGGAGGACAGAAGAACCTACAGGACAGATCGGCCCATCAGGTAGATACCTGGGGCGGCAGGGTAGCCTAGTGGTTAGAGAGTTGGACTAGTAACCGGAAGGTTGCGAGTTCAAACCCCCGAGCTGACAAGGTACAAATCTGTCGTTCTGCCCCTGAACAGGCAGTTAACCCACTGTTCCCAGGCCGTCATTGAAAATAAGAATTTGTTCTTAACTGACTTGCCTGGTTAAATAAAGGTAAAATAAAAAAATAAAAAATACACACAGTATCCACTACAGAGACACCATGAATACCGTTCTCGCTCTCTCTCATACAGAGACACCATGAATACCGTTCTCTCTCTCTCATACAGAGACACCATGAATACTGTTCTCCTTCTCATACAGAGACACCATGAATACCGTTCTCTCTCATACAGAGACACCATGAATACCATTCTCCTTCTCACACAGAGACACCATGAATACCGTTCTCTCTCTCATACAGAGACACCATGAATACCGTTCTCCTTCTCATACAGAGACACCATGAATACCATTCTCCTTCTCATACAGAGACACCATGAATACCGTTCTCTCTCTCATACAGACCTCTTCTCGTTGCCGTAAGATTTCTGTGCCACTTTAGCGTGTAGTATGAGTAAGGTCTGGTCTCCCCTCTCCTTCAGGTAGTTTCTCATGGCCTCTCTATAGGGGGAAACACACACAACGTTCAGACAACATTTATTGAACAGAATCAAACAACAACTTTCTGTCGACAGTGTCACAGAGATTCACAGGGGTACAGAGCCACACAGAGGCACCGGGGGTACAGAGCCACACAGAGATGCACAGGGGTACAGAGCCACACAGAGGCACCGGGGGTACAGAGCCACACAGAGATGCACAGGGGTACAGAGCCACACAGAGGCACCGGGGATACAGAGCCACACAGAGGCACCGGGGGTACAGAGCCACACAGAGGCACCGGGGGTACAGAGCCACACAGAGGCACCGGGGGTACAGAGCCACACAGAGGCACCGGGGGTACAGAGCCACACAGAGGCACCGGGGGTACAGAGCCACACAGAGGCACCGGGGGTACAGAGCCACACAGAGGCACCGGGGGTACAGAGCCACACAGAGGCACCGGGGGTACAGAGCCACACAGAGGCACCGGGGGTACAGAGCCACCGGGGGTACAGAGCCACACAGAGGCACCGGGGGTACAGAGCCACACAGAGGCACCGGGGCACCGAGGCACCGGGGTAGGCCGTCATTGTAAATAATAATTTATTCTTAACTGACTTGTCTGGTTAAATAAAATAAATAAATGCTCTTAGTTGCAGTATGAATGGTGTGCCTTTAAAGAAACGGGTGTAAAATACATCTTATGGCACCTTAGTAATACAAACGCTGTGGAGGCTAAAAGTTTCTCACGTTTAAATGAGACTGACGAGTTATGAAACTTGCGGTGGGAACGTTTTCTTACCTCGTCAGGCGCTGCGGTGGAGCTTGCTCACCAAACTTCCTGTTTAAGAAAACAGAAAAACAACAAAAAAAAGTACTTTTCTATCAGCTCCACAATATACTAGATCAAGTTAAATTATAAAGTTGTCACAATTCTAGCAACCTGAAAACATCATGACTATTAACAGGTGAGTGTTACCATGAGAGAAAAAAACACACTATACTAAACAGTATCTTAGAATTATGCTGCAGGTGGCAAGTGAACGATTCAAATCAGCTAAGTTAAAAACTTAACTTTGTTGCCAGTTTTTTATCGGACAAATGCGACTAGTACTGTCTGTTACTTTACATTATTAGTAAAATTAAATAGGCAATATTGAACAAATATAAAAATATTGTCTAATTGAACTCAGCATATACATAATGGCTAGGTGATCTGGCTATAAAATGTAGCTAAAATAAGTAAACTAGTTAGGTATATTATTACTGGCGGATAAAAAGAGGTAGTTAGTTGGCTAGCTTTTCGTTGTGGCTAGCTAACACCGCACTAACATTGACACAAAAGTAGCAATAAGTTCGCGACGCCAATTTAATAAAGCACTTTCAAAGCTATCTGGTAAACAAAAACGTGTGTAACAAAGTGTTTAGGAAACTCAAGTTACCCAAAAACAAAGAAAATGAACTTTTTAAACGGTTCTTTCCTTCATATAATTTTTTTTTTTTTTGTTGCTCTGAATTTCAACACTTACCCCGTCACAACGGGCGCCATTTTCCACTGGAACTTCTAAAGTCCCAACAATCGCGAGATCTCAAACCCATTCCCCCCGCCGCTGGGACAAACACAACGAACAGAAGAACACCGACGGGAACATATATAAACGAGAGTAGAAAAAAAGGGAGAGGAGAGGCGGACAGAGGGCAGACGCCACAACAGCCGTGGGAAAGTTGCGAAATCGCGCGAGAATAGAAAAACTCTCACAATAGACAAGAATGGGGTTGGACTCGATCTATCGCGAGATTATGCTCGTTTTTTTTTCTCCCACAAGGTGAAACTTGTAACTCGATTCCCACGCTTTTAAAAAGTCATAAACGACAGTCGAGTGGTTGCTTTAGGAGTGAAGTTACACCTCACAGCATAATTGTAGCCTAAACTGTAGATTAAAATGTTATTCACAAAGTGAAGATGATACTGGTTTGCATTTACCAGGGAAGGGGGATTGGAGTGCACAGAGCAAGTTAACCCCGTGAGCCGAAAATACAATTTGCTAGATTACAAAAAACAACTCACTGTTAAAACTATACCTCACTTCAATTTAAACCAACTAGATTAATATTATTTTATTAATTGCGTTCACCAGATGGCACACATATAACATAGAAACCCAGTGCTTCATAATAAATCTCACTGGGTGTGCACATTGGTTCCAGCCCAGCATAAACACACCCGATTCAACTAAACAACGGATTTTGTCACTAGTTGATGGAAATGACATTGTAAAGTAAGAACAAAACGGCACAAGGACTATACGCAAAAAGATCACATGTAATAGATTATATTTTATTAAAATAAAATAATTTAATGGAATCCCATGGGATATCCAGATGTCTAAAACAATAGCAAAAGGGAAAGAATGTCAGGATGTAAATGGGACGTTATTCACGATATAGAGCAGCCTGCTACTTCTGACCAGGACCAATAGGGCTTTATTCACGATATAGAGCAGCCTGCTACTTCTGACCAGGACCAGTAGGGCTTTATTCACTATATAGAGCAGCCTGCTACTTCTGACCAGGACCAATAGGGCTTTATTCACTATATAGTGTAGCCTGCTACTTCTGACCAGGACCAGTAGGGCTTTATTCACTATATAGAGCAGCCTGCTACTTCTGACCAGGACCAGTAGGGCTTTATTCACTATATAGAGCAGCCTGCTACTTCTGACCAGGACCAGTAGGGCTTTATTCACTATATAGAGCAGCCTGCTACTTCTGACCAGGACCAATAGGGCTTTATTCACTATATAGAGCAGCCTGCTACTTCTGACCAGGACCAATAGGGCTTTATTCACTATATAGAGCAGCCTGCTACTTCTGACCAGGACCAATAGGGCTTTATTCACTATATAGAGCAGCCTGCTACTTCTGACCAGGACCAGTAGGGCTTTACTCACTATATAGTGTAGCCTGCTACTTCTGACCAGGACCAATAGGGCTTTATTCACTATATAGTGGAGCCTGCTACTTCTGACCAGGACCAATAGGGCTTTATTCACTATATAGAGCAGCCTGCTACTTCTGACCAGGACCAGTAGGGCTTTATTCACTATATAGAGCAGCCTGCTACTTCTGACCAGGACCAATAGGGCTTTATTCACTATATAGAGCAGCCTGCTACTTCTGACCAGGACCAGTAGGGCTTTATTCACTATATAGAGCAGCCTGCTACTTCTGACCAGGACCAGTAGGGCTTTATTCACTATATAGAGCAGCCTGCTACTTCTGACCAGGACCAATAGGGCTTTATTCACTATATAGAGCAGCCTGCTACTTCTGACCAGGACCAATAGGGCTTTATTCACTATATAGAGCAGCCTGCTACTTCTGACCAGGACCAATAGGGCTTTATTCACTATATAGAGCAGCCTGCTACTTCTGACCAGGACCAGTAGGGCTTTACTCACTATATAGTGTAGCCTGCTACTTCTGACCAGGACCAATAGGGCTTTATTCACTATATAGTGGAGCCTGCTACTTCTGACCAGGACCAATAGGGCTTTATTCACTATATAGAGCAGCCTGCTACTTCTGACCAGGACCAATAGGGCTTTATTCACTATATAGAGCAGCCTGCTACTTCTGACCAGGACCAATAGGGCTTTATTCACTATATAGAGCAGCCTGCTACTTCTGACCAGGACCAATAGGGCTTTATTCACTATATAGAGCAGCCTGCTACTTCTGACCAGGACCAGTAGGGCTTTACTCACTATATAGTGTAGCCTGCTACTTCTGACCAGGACCAATAGGGCTTTATTCACTATATAGTGGAGCCTGCTACTTCTGACCAGGACCAATAGGGCTTTATTCACTATATAGTGTAGCCTGCTACTTCTGACCAGGACCAATAGGGCTTTATTCACTATATAGAGTAGCCTGCTACTTCTGACCAGGACCAATAGGGCTTTACTCACTATATAGAGTAGCCTGCTACTTCTGACCAGAACCAATAGGGCTTTATTCACTATATAGAGTAGCCTGCTACTTCTGACCAGGACCAATAGGGCTTTACTCACTATATAGAGTAGCCTGCTACTTCTGACCAGGACCAATAGGGCTTTACTCACTATATAGAGTAGCCTGCTACTTCTGACCAGGACCAATAGGGCTTTATTCACTATATAGTGTAGCCTGCTACTTCTGACCAGGACCAATAGGGCTTTATTCACTATATAGTGTAGCCTGCTACTTCTGACCAGGACCAATAGGGCTTTACTCACTATATAGAGTAACCTGCTACTTCTGACCAGGACCAGTAGGGCTTTATTCACTATATAGAGTAGCCTGCTACTTCTGACCAGGACCAGTAGGGCTTTATTCACTATATAGAGTAGCCTGCTACTTCTGACCAGGACCAATAGGGCTTTATTCACTATATAGAGTAGCCTGCTACTTCTGACCAGGACCAATAGGGCTTTATTCACTATATAGAGTAGCCTGCTACTTCTGACCAGGACCAATAGGGCTTTATTCACTATATAGAGTAGCCTGCTACTTCTGACCAGAATCAATAGGGTTCTGGTCTAAAGTAGTACACTATATAGGGAATACGGTGCCACAGGACTATGGTCTAAAGTAGTGCACTAAATAGGGAATAGGGTGCCATAGGGGTCTGGTCTAAAGTAGTGCACTATATACGTAATATGGTGCCACAGGGCTCTGGTCTAAAGTAGTGCACTATATTGGGAATAGGGTGCCATAGGGCTCTGGTCTCAAGTAGTGCACTATATATAGTGAATAGGGTGCCATAGGGCTCTGGTCTAAAGTAGTGCACTAAATAGGGTGCCATAGGGCTCTGGTCTAAAGTAGTGCACTAAATAGGGAATAGGGTGCCATAGGGCTCTGGTCTAAAGTAGTGCACTATATAAGGAATATGGTGCCATAGGGCTCTGGTCTAAAGTAGTGCACTAAATAGGGAATAGGGTGCCATAGGGCTCTGGTCTAAAGTAGTGCACTCTATAAGGAATATGGTGCCATAGGGCTCTAGTCTAAAGTAGTGCACTAAATAGGGAATAGGGTGCCATAGGGCTCTGGTCTAAAGTAGTGCACTACATAGGGAATAGGGTGCCATAGGGCTCTGGTCTAAAGTAGTGCACTACATAGGGAATAGGGTTCTATAGGGCTCTGGTCTAAAGTAGTGCACTGAAATAGGGAGCCATAGGGCTCTGATCTAAAGTAGTGCACTATATAAGGAATATGGTGCTATAGGGCTCTGGTCTAAAGTAGTGCACTATATAAGGAATATGGTGCCATAGGGTTCTGGTCTAAAGTAGTGCACTGCATAGGGAATAGGGTTCTATAGGGCTCTGGTCTAAAGTAGTGCACAACATAGGGAATAAGGTTCTATAGGGCTCTGGTCTAAAGTAGTGCACTAAAATAGGGAATAGGGTGCCATAGGGCTCTGGTCTAAAGTAGTGCACTAAAATAGGGAATAGGGTGCCATAGGGCTCTGGTCTAAAGTAGTGCACTACATAGGGAATAGTGTGCCATAGGGCTCTGGTCTAAAGTAGTGCACTACATAGGGAATAGGGTTCTATAGGGCTCTGGTCTAAAGTAGTGCACTTTATAGGGAATAGTGTGCCATAGGGCTCTGGTCTAAAGTAGTGCACTCCATAGGGAATAGGGTGCCATAGGGCTCTGGTCTAAAGTAGTGCACTACATAGGGAATAGGGTGCCATTTGGAACGAGCTTTATTTACAGTTGAGTCATTTAGCAGACGCTCCCCACTGAGCGCAGACGTCAATTCAACGTCTATTGCGCGTTGGTTCAAAGTAATTTAATTGAAATGTCGTGGTAACAACATGGATTCAACCAGTGTATGCCCAGTGGGTCTAACAACAGTGAGTGAATACATTTTCCTATTTATTTAATACGTTGTTTGTTTGTTTGTTTGTTGGTACTGTATTATCATATAGCACTGCGAGTCGTCTTTGGTCGCATTTAAAAGATATCGATACAATTTATTCACAATGATGAAAAAGTACACATATCACATTATTTGCATGAGCTTAAGGTCGATATGTAAATATATGTTCATTTTTTACAGTTTAATTCATTAACCGCACCATTAAAAAACACAAATACTAGTACTTGGGCAAAGGATTCAGTAACAGAAGTTAACAGTCTGAATTTGGTATAAATCAATCAATCAGTGTTGCATGAATAGTTGTGCCCTGCCATTCTGTGTGCTCATTTACATATCATACAGTACAATTACCTAAAAGAAAGTCCTAAATGGTACCCTTTGTAGTGCACTCCTTTCTGACCAGGACCCACATGGCTCTGGTTAAAAGTAGTGCACTATAAAAAGAGAATAAGGTGCTATTTGGGACTTAAAACTCTACAGAAGAAAAAAAACAAGTTTAACACAATGCTTGTATGTTCATATGGAGGGTCATTCCACGAAATAAGGTCCTTTTGCATCCCGTTTATATTTTAAGTTAAAAAAAAGAAAAAAAGCCTGTTATATTAAATGAAGTTCCCTTTTAATATAAACCACATGGAAAATTCAATCAATCTGATTTTTTTATGGGCAAAACAAACTAAATGCGTGGCGCCCCGCCCCCCACCTTCTGATTAAGTTATTTCTACAATATTAGACTTTTTACATGAATAAAGACTTGTTACATAATCCTGCATTTTGACATGTCCCCCCTTTGCACCCACTGCGACATCTTCTAGGAAGATTTCAACCGACTTAAAACCCCCAAAAAATGTCTCCCAGGTTTTCACCATCATTGTAAAGCCCTAGTTATTTTTTGTTATTTTGATAAAAAGGTCATTTCTAAAGATTATTTAGGGATTAAATTAACGGTCCCTCATTTTAAAGTCAACCCCTGTTACGTGAACTGAAGTCTCATTTTAATAGGGCAAAATTACTTTCTTTTTTTTTCAAAAAATTTTTTTCAAAGAGACATTGAACATAGGCACATAGTGTAAAATCAGGTGAGCTGGTTTTAGTTTTTTACGGCCATTTTCTGGCATTTTGTGGTGGAAAACTGAGCGTGTCGAGCATCACAAGTCAACCCTGTTACCCATAGACAAGACAGGCTAGAAATGTTTTAACAATTAAACATTTTTTTTGGGGGGGGGGGTGATTCTTGCATTTAAAAAAATTGCCACTCCCTGTTGCACACAAGCTTTCCTTCTGCCGTCACAATGGGATTTATGGCAGATTTACAGATGAGATCATCAACCCTGTTAGTTGACATTGAATAGGCACCTACTGTAGTACTCTTGAGATGGGGAAAACACGCGATGAAGTTGAATATTTTTTTTTTTTTTTTACCTTTATTTAACCAGGCAAGTCAGTTTTAAGAACAAATTCTCATTTTCAATGACGGCCTAGGAACAGTGGGTTAACTGCCTGTTCAGGGGCAGAACGACAGATTTGTACCTTGTCAGCTCGGGGGTTTGAACTCGCAACCTTCCGGTTACTAGTCCAACGCTCTAACCACTAGGCTACCCTGCCGCCCCAAACTATAATATGTGCTCTTTATGACAATATTAAAATGAGGTGAAATCAAACTTTTTTTTTTCATTTTTTTTTTACACTTCTGAAAAAGGCACTGAATTTGTGGAATGACCCATGAAATGTACACATACAGATAGGTTTGCGGTTGGTTCAGCCATCGTTCATTTCCTCGATGACTTTGGCAATAAAAATACAAATACAAAAAGACAATGTCATTAATTAGTACAAGTTATTTCAACTGTCTGGCATTGGTTGTTTCAGTCCCAAGAAAGCAGGTGCTCGTACATGCACAAACGAGAATCAACACATCTGTATTATCTATGGTACACTATTCCACACCGGTTTGGCTGTACACTCCATTTTTTTTTTTTTTTGTGAAGTCCAATTTGATCCCACATGTATGTCACATACATCCCAGTGACCTCTGACCTGTGTGTCCGTAGTTACAGTGTAGCGTAGACCAGAGCCTGTAGCATTGTTTCCATCAACTCTACTTTCTTGAACTGTATTTTTGGTTATGGGCTCGTAAGTAAACATTTCACGGTAAGGTCCACACCTGTTGTATTCAGCATTTCACGGTAAGGTCCATGCCTGTTGTATTCGGCATTTCACGGTAAGGTCGACGCCTGTTGTATTCGGCGTATGTGACTAGTAACATTTGATTTGATGAGCAGAAAAATGGTTGTTGTGGTTTCTAGAGTTTCCGTGTCTCTTGTATACAATCCCAGACCAGCCTCTTCCTGAGTGATTATGTTCCCTTCTCAAAAACATCAGCGTCAAGCAAGGAGAGCACACGAGGAAAGGAAACGAGGAGAGGAAACGCTTTACACTATTCCCTTTTTTAAAAAGGAAGCTGGAGAAAGGATACAAGGAATTGATGAAAGACTATTGAGATACGGCCCAGCTCGACATCTCCCAGTGAGTGGATCGTTGGTTAAAGGACACAAGGAATTGAGGAGACTATTGAGATACGGCCCAGCTCGACGTCTCCCAGTGAGTGGATCGTTGGTTAAAGGACACAAGGAATTGAGGAGACTATTGAGATACGGCCCAGCTCGACATCTCTCAGTGAGTGGATCGTTGGTTAAAGGACACAAGGAATTGAGGAGACTATTGAGATACAGCCCAGCTCGACATCTCCCAGTGAGTGGATCGTTGGTTAAAGGACACAAGGAATTGAGACTATTGAGATACGGCCCAGCTCGACATCTCCCAGTGAGTGGATCGTTGGTTAAAGGACACAAGGAATTGAGGAGACTATTGAGATACGGCCCAGCTCGACATCTCCCAGTGAGTGGATCGTTGGTTAAAGGACACAAGGAATTGAGGAGACTATTGAGATACTGGGAGATGTCGAGCTGGGCCGTGAGTGGATCGTTGGTTAAAGGACACAAGGAATTGAGGAGACTATTGAGATATGGCCCAGCTCGACATCTCCCAGTGAGTGGATCGTTGGTTGAAGGACACAAGGAATTGAGGAGACTATTGAGATACGCCCCAGCTTGACATATCCCAGTGAGTGGATCGTTGGTTAAAGGACACAAGGAATTGAGGAGACTATTGAGATACTGGGAGATGTCGAGCTGGGCCGTGAGTGGATCGTTGGTTGAAGGACACAAGGAATTGAGGAGACTATTGAGATACGCCCCAGCTTGACATATCCCAGTGAGTGGATCGTTGGTTAAAGGACACAAGGAATTGATGAAAGACTATTGAGATACGGCCCAGCTCGACATCTCCCAGTGAGTGGATCGTTGGTTAAAGGACACAAGGAATTGATGAAAGACTATTGAGATACGGCCCAGCTCGACATCTCCCAGTGAGTGGATCGTTGGTTGAAGGACACAAGGAATTGAGGAGCGTAGATCCTTCAGAAAGACTTGGGAAAATACTTATGAGACGCAGCCCGGACCCGTCAGACCTTCCCCCTAAATCTTTAGAGGCCTTGAAGAAAGACTATTGAAACGCGTCCCGGCCCTCTAGATCTTCCAGAATATGTTCTTCCTATACAGCAGGAAGGAGATGAGGACCCAGCAGGAAGTGGCCAATAGGTTCTGGGTCAGGTGCTCTGCGTGGGATTGGCTGTCGGCCATGCGCCAGCGGAACGGGAAGTACTGCTCCAGGACCTCGTGGCCCACGTACACCAGGATGGAGTTCATACCTGGGGGTCAAAGGTCAGGATTCGAGCACAGGGGTCAGAGGGATTGTTCAGGGAGTAAGCGTAAACATTTTTTTTTTTAAGATAAACTATACATTTCTAGAACAGACGTGATTATCCCGTCACCAGAATAGGGATCGTTGTCAGATCTATGCGTTACATTTCTACATATGCAGATTGAAAAATATATATATATATATATTTTTAAATGTACAAAGCAGAGGTGCTGACACAGAACGAGTTCTCACCGGGGTAGTAGAAGGGCGCCCCAGACCACCACCTCTTCACATCTACGGTGTAGTAGATCAACACCAGGAGCAGCAAGGCGAAACATGCCAAGGTGGTCACGTAGGAGAGAGACCTGACAGACAACTCAGAGGTTGATTATTCCACACTATTAACATGGATGATTCCAGTATCGCTATTCCATGGTAACTAAATAAAAAACACACACAAAGCAAAACTGTTTGGTGCTTTAAAAACCTGCTGGATGTAAAATATGGGGTGCTATAGCTTGGAAAATAAATACAATGTGACTCCGGATGACATAATGATGTTTTGTTTCCAACATCAGGGCTGTTTTCCAACATCAGGGCTGTTTCCAACATCAGGGCTGATTTCCAACATAATGATGTTTTGTTTCCAACATCAGGGCTGTTTTCCAACATAATGATGTTTGTTTCCCAACATCAGGGCTGTTTTCCAACATAATGATGTTTGTTTCCAACATCAGGGCTGTTTCCCAACATCAGGGCTGTTTCCAACATCAGGGCTGTTTCCCAACATCAGGGCTGTTTCCCAACATCAGGGCTGTTTCCCAACATCAGGGCTGTTTCCAACATCAGGGCTGTTTCCAACATCAGGGCTGTTTCCCAACATCAGGGCTGTTTCCCAACATCAGGGCTGTTTCCCAACATCAGGGCTGTTTTCCAACATAATGATGTTTGTTCCCAACATCAGGGCTGTTTTCCATCATAATGATGTTTGTTTCCTACATCAGGGCTGTTTTCCATCATAATGATGTTTGTTTCCAACATCAGGGCTGTTTCCCAACATCAGGGCTGTTTTCCAACATAATGATGTTTGTTTCCAACATCAGGGCTGTTTTCCATCATAATGATGTTTGTTTCCAACATCAGGGCTGTTTTCCTAAAGAAATCAGCTTTGTTTTCTGTTTTCTTGCCAGGACACGAACAAGTATTGTCCCGGCCCTACTAGGAAATATCAAGGGCCAGTTTCCCGCACACAGATTAGCCTAAAACTAGTCCTGGACCAAGAAACATGCTCAATGAAAAGTCTTCATTCAAAAAGTGCTCTTTAGTCCAGGACTAGATTTAAACCAGTGTCCAGGAAACTGGCCCTGAGAGTGTTAAACTGCAGTATAAGGGGTCTGGTCTCCTTACCATAGATTCTTGTTGATGGGGATGAAGCCTTCATTTGGTGAACATTTGGTCAGAACAGCTGAAATGATTCCCTGCAGAGAGAAACATTTAGATACGTCATCACGCTGACAAGGAACATACAGGCACAGTGAGGACGGAAACACTATGTTACCATGTCTCAGTGTTGTCATATGGAGACATATGGAGAGGTTTAGTCTGATAAAAGATGCCATATACCAAGGCTGTACCAAGACAGACCAAGGCCGCCCGACAGACCAAGGCCGCCCGACAGACCAAGGCCGCCCGACAGACCAAGGCCATTTAGCAAGGCTGCCCAACAGACCAAGGCTGTACCAAGGCTGCCCGACAGACCAAGGCTGCCCGACAGACCAAGGCTGCCCGACAGACCAAGGCTGCCCGACAGACCATGGCTATTTAGCAAGGCTGACGCGACAGACCCAGGCTGCCCGACAGGCCAAGGCTATTTAGCAAGGCTGACGCGACAGACCAAGGCTGCCCGACAGACCAAGGCTGCCCGACAGACCAAGGCTTACGCGACAGACCAAGGCTATATACCAAACAGCTAATACAGTAATGACAAACAGCAACGTGGTCGTCTCACCAGAACCAGGCTCCATATGAGGAAACGGGCCATTATACTGGAATGCTGGTCCTTATAGTGGAGGAGAATCTTTCCTGCCTGGATTCAGATATCAGGGACAAAAAAAAATGGACCCTCAAAGTTCATCCCATTTATTACATTAGACTGATCCATTCAGTGAGGCTGAAACATGCAACTCCACGTCTGCAATTACACACATCGGTCTAGTAGTGTAGACACAGAACCACTGGAAAGAGAAGGAATATGTGAGAGAAACACAGATTAGTTTGGATGCAGAGAAGGAGTGTTGAGACAGACAGAGACAGACAGAGAGAGCAAAAGAAAGAGACAAGAGAGACAGTTGACAGAGCGAGATAGTGAATGATAATTGCAGTGACCTGTAGTCCCAGGAAAGCCATGAGGACAGAGTTGATGCTGCCAAGGACTCCCTCTGGATCAAAGGGCAGGTGAGACTTGTAGATCACCTGAAAAATGAACACGCCACGTTACGGGAGAAACCACCCACCTGCAGAAAATGTTTTTTTTATCTTTGTTGCCTGAAACAAGTCTGCGTTTCACTCACCCGCGAGGAAGGTGTTTGGTAGATGTGGTTCTCTCCCAGTAGCCAACGGTCTACATATCCTGCTGCTCCCCCAGTGCAGTTTGGGTACTGGCCCATGTCCCCAATACCACCTGGGCCCAAATAACCACTAAGGAGAGAGAAGACGATGGTTAGTAGAGGATTTGAGTCAGGTCAGGTGTTAGTTGTCTCCTACTTCCGGTCACCTCCGGCCACCCTCAGACTCATGGATTAAATCATATATGAACGATGTCGTCGTCCGTCAACAGTACAACTCAAGGCAACTGCTGTCAGACGAGTGGCATATGTAAGACCTCAGACCGTTTGAGGGGGTCGGAAAATCATCTCCGTTGTGTTGGATTCGATATTGATTCGATTGGATATTGATTCGATTGGATATTGATTCGATTGACTTGATTGGATATTGATTCGATTGATTCGATTGGATATTGATTCGATTGACTCAATTCGATATTGATTCGATTGGATATTGATTCGATTCGATATTGACAGAGAAGAAGCATGGAATATTAGGAGTGAAAGAGACTGGGTTTTATGTCAGAAGTGAACGGTTCTCTGTGGAAAGACAGATGGCTGTGGAACGTGTTGGGTGGGATGGGAGCAGAGCACCGTGTTGGGTGGGATGGGAGCAGAGCACCGTGTTGGGTGGGATGGGAGCAGAGCACCGTGTTGGGTGGGATGGGAGCAGAGCACCGTGTTGGGTGGGATGGGAGCAGAGCACCGTGTTGGGTGGGATGGGAGCAGAGCACCGTGTTGGGTGGGATGGGAGCAGAGCACCGTGTTGGGTGGGATGGGAGCAGAGCACCGTGTTGGGTGGGATGGGAGCAGAGCACCGTGTTGGGTGGGGTGGGAGCAGAGCACCGTGTTGGGTGGGGTGGGAGCAGAGCACCGTGTTGGGTGGGGTGGGAGCAGAGCACCGTGTTGGGTGGGAGCAGAGCACCGTGTTGGGTGGGAGCAGAGCACCGTGTTGGGTGGGGTGGGAGCAGAGCACCGTGTTGGGTGGGGTGGGAGCAGAGCACCGTGTTGGGTGGGGTGGGAGCAGAGCACCGTGTTGGGTGGGATGGGAGAAGAGCACCGTGTTGGGTGGGATGGGAGCAGAGCACCGTGTTGGGTGGGATGGGAGCAGAGCACCGTGTTGGTACCAGTGAGACAGACGGACATCTGTGGATTTAGATGAAGGAGGGGTTGAGGTCAGGAGGTGAGGACAGATTCTCTTAAGAGAGTAATTAATAAGAGTTTGGAATCCTGTTTCTCTCTTCCTGTAGAACCATAAGATGTAAGGATTGGAGAGAAGGAGGAGTTTCTTAGGTGGGATATAAATATCTGTGATGTGAGAAATGTTGGGTTGTCTGAATTACAGCTGTAATTTGGGGAGAATTAAACCTGGTTAAAGATGATCTAGTGTCCGTGAGTTATTTGCTCTGAACAACAACAACCTAACAGTTGTCATTCATCCTGCGACAGACGACTCTCCCACTGAATCTGTGTTGTCTCAATGTGTTCACGGCCATAGTCTTCCCTCTGAACTCACCTTGGGCAGTCAGGAACAGGGAGCAGGAAGGTGAGACAGAGCCACACGGTTTCCAAGACGACCACACACAGCCAGGCTGGCCAGTAGAGCAGGAACTCACGAGCAGAGTACCACCAAGCATCCTGGGTAAAAAAAAAAAAAAAAAAACATTTTTGTCACTATGGAAACAACACCGACCAGCAGACAGCTCAACATTAACACCAAGTGAAATGGAAGGCTGGTCTGACCGCGGGGTCACAAGGCAGGTCTGACCGCAGGGTCACAAGGCTGGTCTGACCGCGGGGTCACAAGGCCGGTCTGACCGCGGGGTCACAAGGCTGGTCTGACCGCGGGGTCACAAGGCCGGTCTGACCGCGGGGTCACAAGGCAGGTCTGACCGCAGGGTCACAAGGC
>NC_088231.1:20196647-20206647 GCF_036934945.1 Oncorhynchus masou masou
AAGTATGAATTAATGGTTGGATCCGAATCGTTGTTATAATCATTAGCCAGTATGGATAATTAAGTAAAAATACAAATTGTATCTGAGCAAGAGAGGAGTTGCCATATTTTCCAATAAACCATTTTCCCATAATGTTATCAAGTGAATTAGCTAAGAAGGAATATCGACGTAGCTTGTAATGACGAAATAAGAAGCAAAATTCGGTTTTCGATCAAAATAATAATTTATTACCAGCAAATGTGACATAATAAAGAATTTGAATATGTCGCAAGAGAAAATAAGATTTGCTTTTATTCAACTCACCAGATGATTTTCTATCAATGGATATCGATTAAACTCCTTTGACTGCGATGATTGTAAATAAATCCCTTTTGCGCATGTGCATAACTACGGCTCAATCCGACAGGAGAGTTTGAGTAATGAAAGTTGGACAGAGGATCTCGAAATCTCTGAGCAAGAAACACTTGGACAAACTTAAAAAAAAAATATATATATATATATCTTCTGGCAATTGTGCGTTATTAGGCCTATGTGCCAGATGTGAAGAACACAAACTGTCATAAATTGTATATTTTGTGAGATTGACTTTTCTTTTCAATAGGTATATGTTACTGACTAAAATCTGGGTTTAGGATTGTAGGCTAATTAAAGTTTGCCATGGTTTTCTTAGATAGATGCAGGTAGCCTATAGCCTCAGATAGGCCTAACATCTAATTTCAGATAGTAGCCAAGGCTAGATGTAAACTGAACGATTTAGCAGCATGGTTAGTTCAAATTGACAGACTTAAACATGGCCGTTAATAATGACATAATAACACAAGGCTACAACAACCATAAACTGACGTTTTAGGCATTTTTTAAAATTGGTTTGCCAGCTCCAGGTTGGTTAAACTAAGGGGCGCAAACTGACTTGTAATGACTCCAGTGATTTCAACATATTCACAGTAGCCTTACAATGGCATATAAATTAATAGGCTACTTGATGACAACATATACAAATGTATCATTCTCCACATTTAATGTTAGTTTCATTGTGGATTTTTTCTTCTTCTCCCATAACAGAAGCACAGAGGGCGTTCTATAACTTCCATGTGTCCACGTGCGCAGTGCTCCAGACCCATTAACCGAGTATGTGTAAAACCCTTCCCTTGATACAGTTTTCCTTCAAAGTAAAGTCGGCATTAGAATGCAGTTTAAACCACCTCCGACCGAATGTAACTAATGCGCTTTTAGTGCTAGTGCGCCTAAAGTCGTTTTCTAATGGTTTTGTAGCTGTTATTTGTTGATACGCATCAGTTATAGCGGGTACTTTGATATGTTTTATTGATATTTGTTCGAAATATGTGTGAAGTTATCACAATGTGCGCGCGCATGCTGCTATTCACTCACGTGACTCAGCTGCCTAGCGCCCTCTCCATATACACACACACACACACACACACACACACACACCGATCTCCCCACTACTCATTCAGCAACAGCCTCACTGCTTGATAGTCAGCAGCGGCAGGTCACAGTGAAATAAATATATATATAAAAAAAATCAAGAGAAATGCCATTGCGGCGGATGTATAAAATAGAAGTAGCCCCAAAACCCGCGACCAATACGTTTCCACCCGCGACATCGTACTCAAAAGTAGCTACATTTCTGGTAACCCGCTGACATGGCAATCTTGCTTTTCGTAGCTCCGCTTGTCCGGATGGAACGCACCAACACAATCAAGGATGAGCTGTCGATTACCGATCAGTCGAGCTCAGAGCGGAAGTCGGAACTCGGAGCGGAAGTCGGAGAATGCACGATGAGAAGAAGCTAGCTTGAAATTAAAGAAACATAAGTCCCCAAAATAGCTATCGCAAAAGTGTTCCAACAGAACGATTAATGAACGTGTGTTTCTAGTAAATGTTTAAATATTTGTTTATCCAAAAGAGGGGATTAGACATTTGAAGAAAAAAAGGTAACCAGAAATAATCAAGCTAGCTAAATTAGCTTAAATGCTAGCAAACCCAAAAACCTGTCTAACTAGCTAGGTTACTAGCTATTTTATTTTTATAGCAACTAGGAAGCTAATACACATCTTTCAGTTTTATTTTTGTGTCACTCATAAGATGTGATGTCACTTAGATGTACTGGCAGAAGTGTCAGACAACTTGCTAGTTAGGTATCAGTAGAAACTTGACAAGTGTGATACCATTATTAGCTACGTAAACCTAGCGAGCTAACGGTATGTGAAATGTGTGAACATCATACAAAGCTATATGGTATGTGGACACCCTAACTAGGTCTAAACCATTGACTTAAATACATAATTAGGTTGCTCAACCCATATATATATATATATATATATATATATATATATATATATATATATATATATACTGAGAAGTGTAACAACGTTGTGCATGTCTTTGAGGAGCTAATAATGCCGCTATATGTTGACTTAGAGGATGGACCCAACCCTAACATTGTGTTGCCTTGAGGTATATATGTTTTGTCTTTCTGTAGCTAGCGTCTAACGTTGTAATGTTGTATCAGGATGGACCCAGCCTTGTTGAGAGAGCGGGAGCTCTTTAAGAAGAGGGCTCTCTCTCAGCCCACGGTTGAGAAGAGACCTGCAGCCTCCGAGTCAGGCGGTTCCAAGAAGAAGAAGTCCAAAGCTGACAAGGAGGCCTCCGGGTCCAAACATGGCGCAGGTAAGACCAGGGGTGTATTCATTACGCCAATCCTGTTGCAAAACATTTAGCATGTTGCGAAAAGGTTTCCATTTACTCCAAATAGAAAACATTTTGCAAAGGAAAAATAGTTTTAAATTGGACAAATTAAGGTAGGTCCCTCCATGTTTCGTTTGCCCGGTTTGCTTCCATTTAGTTCTTAAATGGTAAACTGTTTCCACTGCAAGAATGAAAACACCCCAGAAGGGCTCTACAACCTGGGGTGTATTCATTAGTGTAAAATATAGTAAAAGGTTTTGCAACAAATGAAAACAAGCACTTCTTATTGGACATATTTAGGTGTGTCCCTTCCTTCCCCATTTCAGCCTTTTTTGCGTCCATCTGGTTCCTACTAGTGAGTACACACCTTTTATATTTGGGTCATGTTCATTCGGCACCAGATGGAACAAATCTGACTGAAACAGGGAGGGATTACCTAAACTTAGCTGTAAAATATTTTTGCTACGATGTGCCCCAATTAATACGACCCTAGTCTTGAAATCTATTATACTGCTGGTTGTGTGTCACATCTGTAGCCTGGGTACCTGCTTGCTTCTACATTCCACAATGAAAGTGCTATTTTCTACAAACATGTTTTAAATGGCTTATTTTTTATTTTTTTCGTTGACCACAAACACTCGTTGTATATTTTTTAATAAGCTTCATTTCAACATCTGTCAGTACTTTTGAAATGACACCACACAGTTTGTTTTTCTTACGTGATAATTGTTTATTCATCATCATCATCATCATCATCATCATCATCATCATCATCATTTTAGGCAAGTGAAATAATACCATGTGCTCAATGCAAGTAGGTTATTTTATTTACATCGGTGTGTGTACAGGTGCCCCCCCCCTTCAAGAGAGAATAGTATCATGGCCACTTGGCTGTGGTTTAAGATGTGTTGGTGAGTGGTGACATTATCACAGGCAACATGTTGATTACATCGTTACGACACAGCAAGTTGTGAACAGTTTTTGTCAAATGGATGAGAACTTCACTACAATGGCAGTGGAAGCATTAGGGAATAAAAACCATCTGTAAATTACATTAAAATGTGGGGCTTCTTCTGTGGTAGCTGGGTCTTTTGGTGACATTTTAAAGTAACTGTCCAGTGAATCTCACTTTTGAAAGTTAATATTCTGTTAACTCATAATGTTGTTGATTAATCCTATACTCGTATTTGTGGTCAAATCATAAATTAGAGAGAGAAAAAAACCACTTCAAAAACCCCCACCTCAAACTTGGATCTCAAACAGACCATTTTAAAAATGCTTGTTATTTCCTCATAAAGGATGAGGTCATCATCCTGAGCTGGATGAGATGGTCCAATCAGCGGTCTGCTCCATTCATATTTTTAATAACCAGTACACACCCACACCATTCCAACACACAAAAGCTGCTTTTGAACATAATTACTATTTTTTGGGGAAAGGAAAACTTTCATAGAAATCTGGAAACATTGTAACGACAGTTACTTTAATTTTTTGGTGCATCTTGGTGCATCTTGGTGCATCTTGGTGTATCTTGGTCATCTTGGTGCATCTTGGTCGTTGACTTTGGTTGACTTTCTTGCTCTGTCGGGTCCTAGAGGGTTGGCTATCATTGTGGATCTCCTCTGTGTCTTTAGCTGTCTCGAATGGTATGTCTTGTACTTGTGCCGTGCGGTGATGGATGAAGATGCAGGCTAAACATCGGTCGAATAATAGACTTGTCAAAACCCTGGACTTGGCAAAGGAGAGCTCTTCTTCTCTCCTGCTGACGTGCTTTGATTAGATAACACCACCGTTCCACACACACACAATCTCACACATACGAAGGTGCAGTCTCACTGTTCTCAAACTGTGAGCACACAGCACACTCAGTCTCGGGTTCAGATTCAGGGTCAACGGTCGTGACCTAACTTCCTGCTTGGCCCTGGTCACTGTGGCAACGACCCCTTTAACCGCCTTACACCACCTCGGTTTGTGACCCCGTGGGACTGTGGATCTTCTCCACCATGTTCTGGAAGGGACCTTCCTCCATCAGGTCACGATGGGTCTTCCCCTGCATGAGAAGGAAAACCATAGTTTAGGTTATTACAATGGGTTTAGGTTAGATCCAGGTTATTACAATGGGTTTAGGTTAGATCCAGGTTATTACAATGGGTTTAGGTTAGATCCAGGTTATTACAATGGGTTTAGGTTAGATCCAGGTTATTACAATGGGTTTAGGTTAGATCCAGGTTATTACAATGGGTTTAGGTTAGATCCAGGTTATTACAATGGGTTTAGGTTAGATCCAGGTTATTACAATGGGTTTAGGTTAGATCCAGGTTATTACAATGGGTTTAGGTTAGATCCAGGTTATTACAATGGGTTTAGGTTAGATCCAGGTTATTACAATGGGTTTAGGTTAGATCCAGGTTATTACAATGGAACAGCTACAGTGTAGTGACAGGCCTGGTCTAACCCTGGAACAGCTACAGTGTAGTGACAGGCCCGGTCTAACCCTGGAACAGCTACAGTGTAGTGACAGGCCCGGTCTAACCCTGGAACAGCTACAGTGTAGTGACAGGCCCGGTCTAACCCTGGAACAGCTACAGTGTAGTGACAGGCCCGGTCTAACCCTGGAACAGCTACAGTGTAGTGACAGGCCCGGTCTAACCCTGGAACAGCTACAGTGTAGTAACAGGCCTGGTCTCACCTTGACACAGCAGCCACAGTCCAGCAGCTCGTAGAGGAAGGCCAGAGCTGCCAGGGAGACTACTGTGATGATGAAGAGGAGGAGGATGACGAAGCACGCTATGTTCCAGCCGTCGTGGAAAGGGTACACCTCCTGAACCTGCAGGGAGACCTGGGACAGCGGGGCGGCGTCAGGGAGCCACGGGAGAGAGGTGGTGTTGAGACGGTCCATGTTGTTTCACCTGGGAGAGAAATGGTAGAGGAAGTCATGGTTGGTTTGTGCCTGGAGAGGTTTGAGAGGGCTGCTGGTGTTGACAGTCTATGGTCGGTAGAGAGATGGAGAAAGAGAGAGATGATAGTGTTGTTTTGTGCTGGTGCTGTGACCTGGAGGGAGAGAGACAGAACCTCTAAACACAGAGTTCTGGTGCTGTGACCTGGAGGGAGAGAGAGACAGAACCTCTAAACACAGAGTTCTGGTGCTGTGACCTGGAGGGAGAGAGAGACAGAACCTCTAAACACAGAGTTCTGGTGCTGTGACCTGGAGGGAGAGAGAGACAGAACCTCTAAACACAGAGTTCTGGTGCTGTGACCTGGAGGGAGAGAGAGAGAGAACCTCTAAACACAGAGTTCTGGTGCTGTGACCTGGAGGGAGAGAGAGACAGAACCTCTTAACACAGAGTTCTGGTGCTGTGACCTGGAGGGAGAGAGAGACAGAACCTCTAAACACAGAGTTCTGGTGCTGTGACCTGGAGGGAGAGAGAGACAGAACCTCTAAACACAGAGTTCTGGTGCTGTGACCTGGAGGGAGAGAGACAGAACCTCTAAACACAGAGTTCTGGTGTTGTGACCTGGAGGGAGAGAGAGACAGAACCTCTAAACACAGAGTTCTGGTGCTGTGACCTGGAGGGAGAGAGACAGAACCTCTAAACACAGAGTTCTGGTGCTGTGACCTGGAGGGAGAGAGAGAGACAGAACCTCTAAACACAGAGTTCTGGTGCTGTGACCTGGAGAGAGAGAGAGAGACAGAACCTCTAAACACAGAGTTCTGGTACTGTGACCTGGAGGGAGAGAGAGACAGAACCTCTAAACACAGAGTTCTGGTGCTGTGACCTGGAGGGAGAGAGAGACAGAACCTCTAAACACAGAGTTCTGGTGCTGTGACCTGGAGGGAGAGAGAGACAGAACCTCTAAACACAGAGTTCTGGTGCTGTGACCTGGAGGGAGAGAGACAGAACCTCTAAACACAGAGTTCTGGTGCTGTGACCTGGAGGGAGAGAGAGACAGAACCTCTAAACACAGAGTTCTGGTGCTGAGACCTGGAGGGAGAGAGAGACAGAACCTCTAAACACAGAGTTCTGGTGCTGTGACCTGGAGGGAGAGAGAGACAGAACCTCTAACCTCTTACTCCATCAGGACACACTCTCCTGGGTGCAGAGTGCCTTCCTGGTTACACACACACACACACACACACACACACACACACACACACACACACACACACACACACACACACGCCAGGAGCAGTGAGACTGACCCAGTTTGGTTGAGTGAAGCAGAGAGAGACTGAGGGTAAATGGGGCTTGTCCTGAGTACTGTTCTACAGACACTCCTACCCTGAAACACTGTTAGAGTGTAACCTGGTTTGATTAGTTCTGTCTGTCTGTCTGTCTGTCTGTCTGTCTGTCTGTCTGTCTGTCTGTCTGTCTGTCTGTCTGTCTCAACCTTCTCTAGTTCAGATAGAATGTGTGCATGAGTTTCACTGTTCTGTTCCGCATTCCGCCTTTTGCTCGTCAAATATGTGTGTGACCGACGAGGCTGTTGTTATCAGATGTGTGTGTGTGTGTTTAGCAGTGAGTCATTCCACCTCTCCTCTCCTGTGGTAGAGCCCACTGTCATCATCTGCTCTGAGTAGCTTTACGGATGACTGATGACTGACTCACTGTATGTTACATAGTGCTGATAGTGTAACCTGATACAGGCCTGTCAGAGGACAGCATGTCTATTATATACAGTTCTATGTTACATAGTGTTGTTAGTGTAACCTGATACAGGCCTGTCATTAGTCAGAGGACAGCATGTCTATTATATACAGTTCTATGTTACATAGTGCTGATAGTGTAACCTGATACAGGCCTGTCAGAGGACAGCATGTCTATTATATACAGTTCTATGTTACATAGTGTTGTTAGTGAAACATGATACAGGCCTGTCAGAGGACAACATGTCTATTATATACAGTTCTATGTTACATAGTGTTGATAGTGTAACATGATACTGGCCTGTCATTAGTCAGAGGACAGCATGTCTATTATATACAGTTCTATGTTACATAGTGTTGTTAGTGTAACCGGATACAGGCCTGTCAGAGGACAGCATGTCTATTATATACAGTTCTATGTTACATAGTGTTGTTAGTGAAACATGATACAGGCTTGTCATTAGTCAGAGGACAGCATGTCTATTATATACAGTTCTATGTTACATAGTGTTAGCAGACCACAATCATCTCCTGACTGTTAGTCTAGTTACCCTGAATACAATGGCTCGGTCTCTGATGAAGTCAATGGGATCATGTGTTTATTAGGATCCCCATTAGCTGTCGTCATCGAATGAGATGTGAAGTAGCCAATAGGCCTTCAACTGTTTTCATGTTGCTATGGAAGTAGCCAATAGGCCTTCAACTTTAATCAGACTGTTTTCATGTTGCTATGGAAGTAGCCAATAGGCCTTCAACTTTAATCAGACTGTTTTCATGTTGCTATGGAAGTAGCCAATAGGCCTTCAACTTTAATCAGACTGTTTTCATGTTGCTATGGAAGTAGCCAATAGGCCTTCAACTGTTTTCATGTTGCTATGGAAGTAGCCAATAGGCCTTCAACTGTTTTCATGTTGCTATGGAAGTAGCCAATAGGCCTTCAACTTTAATCAGACTGTTTTCATGTTGCTATGGAAGTAGCCAATAGGCCTTCAACTTTAATCAGACTGTTTTCATGTTGCTATGGAAGTAGCCAATAGGCCTTCAACTGTTTTAATGTTGCTATGGAAGTAGAGGCTATTGATAGTCCACATTAGTAACACTGTCATGGTAACCGAAGGTCTCTCTCTCTCTCTGGGGAAAATACTGCAATTCTACTGCAATACTTCCTGTATGAAAGTGTCGTCCAATTGGGTGATTGGAGGTTCTGTTGGCTGATGTTGATGGAGGGAGAGAAGTGAAGGAATAGAGGGATATTATTATTTATGTCTGTTATGAACTGATACATCCTCTTCCTCTACCCACACCACACTACCATAGCCTAGTACCCCAGCACTACACCTCTCTCTGTTCCTCCCTACATGACCCTCTCCTCCTCTACCCACACCACACTACCATAGCCTAGTACCCCAGCCCTACACCTCTCTCTGTTCCTCCCTACATGACCCTCTCCTCCTCTACCCACACCACACTACCATAGCCTAGTACCCCAGCACTACACCTCTCTCTGTTCCTCTCTACATTACCCTCTCCTCCTCTACCCACACCACACTACCATAGCCTAGTACCCCAGCACTACACCTCTCTCTGTTCCTCCCTACATTACCCTCTCCTCCTCTACCCACACTACCATAGCCTAGTACCCCAGCCCTACACCTCTCTCTGTTCCTCTCTACATTACCCTCTCCTCCTCTACCCACACCACACTACCATTGCCTAGTACCCCAGCACTACACCTCTCTCTGTTCCTCCCTACATTACCCTCTCCTCCTCTACCCACACCACACTACCATAGCCTAGTACCCCAGCACTACACCTCTCTCTGTTCCTCCCTACATTACCCTCTCCTCCTCTACCTCCTCTCTGTTCCTCCCTACATTACCCTCTCCTCCTCTACCCACACCACACTACCATAGCCTAGTACCCCAGCCCTACACCTCTCTCTGTTCCTCCCTACATTACCCTCTCCTCCTCTACCCACACCACACTACCATAGCCTAGTACCCCAGCACTACACCTCTCTCTGTTCCTCTCTACATTACCCTCTCCTCCTCTACCCACACCACACTACCATAGCCTAGTACCCCAGCACTACACCTCTCTCTGTTCCTCCCTACATTACCCTCTCCTCCTCTACCCACACCACACTACCATAGCCTAGTACCCCAGCACTACACCTCTCTCTGTTCCTCCCTACATGACCCTCTCCTCCTCTACCCACACTACCATAGCCTAGTACCCCAGCACTACACCTCTCTCTGTTCCTCCCTACATTACCCTCTCCTCCTCTACCTCCTCTCTGTTCCTCCCTACCATTACCCCTCCCTCTCTCTCCTCCCCCCTCTCCTCCCCCCTCTCCACCCTACCCCCTCCTCTCTCTCCTCCCCCTCTCCACCCCTACCCCCTCCTCTCTCTCCTCCCCCCTCTCCACCCTACCCCCTCCTCTCTCTCCTCCCTCTCCACCCCTACCCCCTCCCCCTCTCCTCCCCCTCTCCACCCTACCCCCTCCCCCTCTCCACCCTACCCCCTCCTCTCTCTCTCCCTCCCCCCTCTCCACCCCTACCCCCTCCTCTCTCTCCTCCCCCTCTCCACCCCTACCCCCTCCTCTCTCTCCTCCCCCTCTCCACCCCTACCCCCTCCTCTCTCTCC
>NC_088231.1:20211647-20216647 GCF_036934945.1 Oncorhynchus masou masou
CTAGCTAGTGCCCTGATACCCCCTAGATAGTGCCCTGATACCCCCTAGATAGTGCCCTTATACCCCCTAGCTAGTGCCCTTATACCCCCTAGCTAGTGCCCTTATACCCCCTAGCTAGTGCCCTGATACCCCCTAGATAGTGCCCTGATACCCCCTAGCTAGTGCCCTTATACCCCCTAGATAGTGCCCTGATACCCCCTAGCTAGTGCCCTTATACCCCCTAGCTAGTGCCCTTATACCCCCTAGATAGTGCCCTTATACCCCCTAGATAGTGCCCTTATACCCCCTAGATAGTGCCCTTATACCCCCTAGCTAGTGCCCTTATACCCCCTAGCTAGTGCCCTTATACCCCCTAGCTAGTGCCCTGATACCCCCTAGATAGTGCCCTGATGCCCCCTAGCTAGTGCCCTGATACCCCCTAGCTAGTGCCCTGATGCCCCCTAGCTAGTGCCCTGATACCCCCTAGCTAGTGCCCTGATACCCCCTAGCTAGTGCCCTGATACCCCCTAGCTAGTGCCCTGATACCCCCTAGCTAGTGCCCTTATACCCCCTAGCTAGTGCCCTGATACCCCCTAGATAGTGCCCTTATACCCCCTATCTAGTGCCCTTATACCCCCTATCTAGTGCCCTTATACCCCCTAGCTAGTGCCCTTATACCCCCTAGCTAGTGCCCTGATACCCCCTAGATAGTGCCCTTATACCCCCTATCTAGTGCCCTGATACCCCCTAGCTAGTGCCCTTATACCCCCTAGCTAGTGCCCTGATACCCCCTAGCTAGTGCCCTGATACCCCCTAGCTAGTGCCCTGATACCCCCTAGCTAGTGCCCTGATACCCCCTAGCTAGTGCCCTTATACCCCCTAGCTAGTGCCCTTATACCCCCTAGCTAGTGCCCTGATACCCCCTAGATAGTGCCCTTATACCCCCTAGCTAGTGCCGTGATACCCCCTAGATAGTGCCCTTATACCCCCTAGATAGTGCCATGATACCCCCTAGCTAGTGCCCTTATACCCCCTAGCTAGTGCCATGATACCCCCGAGCTAGTGCCCTTATACCCCCTAGCTAGTGCCCTTATACCCCCTAGCTAGTGCCCTTATACCCCCTAGCTAGTGCCATGATACCCCCGAGCTAGTGCCCTTATACCCCCTAGCTAGTGCCATGATACCCCTAGCTAGTGCCCTTATACCCCCTAGCTAGTGCCCTTATACCCCCTAGCTAGTGCCATGATACCCCCTAGCTAGTGCCCTTATACCCCCTAGATAGTGCCCTTATACCCCCTAGATAGTGCCCTTATACCCCCTAGCTAGTGCCCTTATACCCCCTAGCTAGTGCCCTGATACCCCCTAGCTAGTGCCCTTATACCCCCTAGCTAGTGCCCTGATACCCCTAGCTAGTGCCCTGATACCCCCTAGCTAGTGCCCTGATACCCCCTAGCTAGTGCCCTGATACCCCCTAGCTAGTGCCCTGATACCCTCTAGCTAGTGCCCTGATGCCCCCTAGCTAGTGCCCTTATACCTTCTATCTAGTGCCCTGATGCCCCCTAGCTAGTGCCCTTATACCCTCTATCTAGTGCCCTGATGCCCCCTAGCTAGTGCCCTGATACCCTCTAGCTAGTGCCCTGATGCCCCCTAGCTAGTGCCCTTATGCCCCCTAGCTAGTGCCCTTATACCCTCTATCTAGTGCCCTGATGCCCCCTAGCTAGTGCCCTGATGCCCCCTAGCTAGTGCCCTGATGCCCCCTAGCTAGTGCCCTGATGCCCCCTAGCTAGTGCCCTTATGCCCCCTAGCTAGTGCCCTGATGCCCCCTAGCTAGTGCCCTTATGCCCCCTAGCTAGTGCCCTTATACCCTCTATCTAGTGCCCTGATGCCCCCTAGCTAGTGCCCTGATGCCCCCTAGCTAGTGCCCTTATGCCCCCTAGCTAGTGCCCTTATACCCTCTATCTAGTGCCCTGATGCCCCCTAGCTAGTGCCCTGATGCCCCCTAGCTAGTGCCCTGATGCCCCCTAGCTAGTGCCCTGATACCCCCTAGCTAGTACCCTGATGCCCCCTAGCTAGTGCCCTTATAACCATATCAGACAGAGGGAATGGAATTTCCCAGTGCTTCTACTACAGCTTTTAGTTGTTTTTAAAATTGTTTTTTAAATCTTCCACAAAAACAATATAATTTGACAGGACCTAAATGAGTCTCTATTGAATAACTGATATTGACAGGACCTATATGAGTCTCTATTGAATAACTGATATTGACAGGACCTATATGAGTCTCTATTGAATAACTGATATTGAGGTGACCTAAATGAGTCTCTATTGAATAACTGATATTGACAGGACCTATATGAGTCTCTATTGAATAACTGATATTGACAGGACCTATATGAGTCTCTATTGAATAACTGATATTGACAGGACCTATATGAGTCTCTATTGAATAACTGATATTGACAGGACCTATATGAGTCTCTATTGAATAACTGATATTGACAGGACCTATATGAGTCTCTATTGAATAACTGATATTGACAGGACCTAAATGAGTCTCTATTGAATAACTGATATTGACAGGACCTAAATGAGTCTCTATTGAATAACTGATATTGACGGGACCTAAATGAGTCTCTATTGAATAACTGATATTGACAGGACCTAAATGAGTCTCTATTGAATAACTGATATTGACAGGACCTAAATGAGTCTCTATTGAATAACTGCTCTCATCTTAGTGTGGCACAAGAGCAGGAAAACATGTCTAGGTTCTGATCCTGGTCTTTATTTGAGCAGGACAACATGTCTCGTTTCTGATCCTGGTCTTTTATTTGAGCAGGACAACATGTCTAGGTTCTGATCCTGGTCTTTTATTTGAGCAGGACAACATATCTCGTTTCTGATCCTGGTCTTTATTTGAGCAGGACAACATATCTCGTTTCTGATCCTGGTCTTTATTTGAGCAGGACAACATGTCTCGTTTCTGATCCTGGTCTTTATTTGAGCAGGACAACATGTCTCGTTTCTGATCCTGGTCTTTATCTGAGCTGGTAATTAGGATATCTGACCAGTTTTCTCTTTCTCTCTCCAGACACCAGTAATGGAAACTTCAACCTGAAGGCCCTGACAGGCAGCTCTGGCTACAAGTTTGGTTGCCTGGCTAAGATAGTCAACTACATGAAGGTAAGGTGAACACACACACTTACACACACACACACACACTTATACACACACACACACGCATTATACACACACACACACACACACACGCATTATACACACACACACACACACACACACGCATTATATACACACACGCACACACACACGCATTATACATACTCTTGTCCAGAGTGACTAACAGTAGTGACTGTTAGTTATCCTACTGGCAAATCCCCACTGTAGTAGTGACTAACAGTAGTGAGTACACAGGACCACCGTGTTAGTTATCCTACTGTCAAATCCCCACTGTCGTCATGACATGTTGCCAGAGAGGTGGTTCACTGTCGTCATGACATGTTGCCAGAGAGATGGTTCACTGTCATCATGACATGTTGCCAGAGAGGTGGTTCACTGTCGTCATGACATGTTGCCAGAGAGGTGGTTCACTCGTAATGACATGTTGTCAGAGAGGTGGTTCACTGTCGTCATGACATGTTGTCAGAGAGGTGGTTCGCTGTCGTCATGACATGTTGTCAGAGAGGTGGTTCGCTGTCGTCATGACATGTTGTCAGAGAGGTGGTTCGCTGTCGTCATGACATGTTGTCAGAGAGGTGGTTCGCTGTCGTCATGACATGTTGTCAGAGGGGTGGTTCGCTGTCATCATGACATGTTGCCAGAGAGGTGGTTCGCTGTCGTCATGACATGTTGCCAGAGAGGTGGTTCGCTGTCGTCATGACATGTTGTCAGAGAGGTGGTTCGCTGTCGTCATGACATGTTGTCAGAGGGGTGGTTCGCTGTTGTCATGACATGTTGCCAGAGAGGTGGTTCACTGTCGTCATGACATGTTGTCAGAGAGGTGGTTCACTGTCGTCATGACATGTTGTCAGAGAGGTGGTTCGCTGTCGTCATGACATGTTGTCAGAGGGGTGGTTCACTGTCGTCATGACATGTTGCCAGAGAGGTGGTTCGCTGTCGTCATGACATGTTGTCAGAGGGGTGGTTCACTGTCGTCATGACATGTTGTCAGAGAGGTGGTTCGCTGTCGTCATGACATGTTGTCAGAGGGGTGGTTCACTGTCGTCATGACATGTTGCCAGAGAGGTGGTTCACTGTCGTCATGACATGTTGTCATAGAGGTGGTTCACTGTTGTCATGACATGTTGCCAGAGAGGTGGTTCACTGTCGTCATGACATGTTGCCAGATAGGTGGTTCACTGTCGTCATGACATGTTGCCAGAGAGGTGGTTCACTGTCGTCATGACATGTTGTCAGAGAGGTGTTTCAGTGGTGTCCTGATTGGTGAGCTTCCTCCTTCTAAAAGTCTGAGCTGTCATCTCAATTAAACCACTCCCCTTTTAACCCCTCTGAACGAGAGGTCGACCTCTACTCTGAACCCTCTGTCTCTTATTGGGTTTATTGTGATGTTAGTTCCTCCCTCTACTCTGTCTGTCTGTCTCTTATTGGGTGTATTGTGATGTTAGTTCCTCCCTCTACTCTGTCTGTCTGTCTCTTATTGGGTGTATTGTGATGTTGGTTCCTCCCTCTACTCTGTCTGTCTGTCTCTTATTGGGTGTATTGTGATGTTAGTTCCTCCCTCTACTCTGTCTGTCTGTCTCTTATTGGGTGTATTGTGATGTTAGTTCCTCCCTCTACTCTGTCTGTCTGTCTCTTATTGGGTGTATTGTGATGTTGGCTCCTCCCTCTACTCTGTCTGTCTCTTATTGGGTGTATTGTGATGTTGGTTCCTCCCTCTACTCTGTCTGTCTGTCTCTTATTGGGTGTATTGTGATGTTGGTTCCTCCCTCTACTCTGTCTGTCTCTTATTGGGTGTATTGTGATGTTGGTTCCTCCCTCTACTC
>NC_088231.1:20221647-20261647 GCF_036934945.1 Oncorhynchus masou masou
CCCGTCCCCCAGGCGCTGGCCAGTAATCCTAAGATAGAGGTGAGGGATGGGAAATATGCCTTCAAGCCCAAATATCACCTGAAGGACAAGAAAGCTCTGCTCAGACTGTTGGATAAACACGACCAGCTGGGACTGGGAGGATTACTGCTAGAGGATGTGGAGGAAGGGCTACCTAATTCTGCCAAGGCACTGAAGGTGTGTGTGTGTGTGTGTGTGTGTATTAATGAGTCAGACATATTTAACGGCCTCTGTTCCTCACCCAGGTTTTGGGAGACCAGATCATCTTTGTGACAAGACCAGACAAGAAGAAGATTCTGTTCTATAATGATAAACACTGCCAGTTTACAGTTGACGAAGGTGAGAGCGTTGGTGTAGTTTCTCTACCTTAATTACGTTTTTGGGGCCCTCATGGTAGATGAGTAGGAGCATTGGTATGGTGTCTTTTTGCTTAGTTCTCTGTAGACGGTGAGAATATAATGTTAATTAGAACTAGTGTTGGTATGTTCTCTCCCTTAATTTAGTTTGCAGTGGTTGAAGATGAGAACATGTGTATAGTTTCTCCCCATTAAATATCTGTTGAAAAGCTGAGCATTGGTAGGGTTTCTCCCATGTCTTCCAATGCAGAATGTGAAAGTTTTGGTACAATTTCTCCCGTAATTATCAGTTTGCAGTAGATTCAGATAAGAGCGTTGATAAGGTCTCTCTTCCTTATTTCAGTTAAGGGAGCTTTGTTGACATTAAATACATTCTGTAAATATTGCCAAAGGTAAAAAAAAAAAATATATATATATATATATAAAATGTTTTATAAGTCTAAAGAAGTAATGTCTAAAGTACAACTGCATAAAGCCACTTAGTTCTCTGTAGAAGGTGTGAGCACTGGTCTGGTTTCTCTCCCTTTGCACTGGTCTGGTTTCTCTTTCACGTAATGACTTCAATGGCTCCACCCAGTGGTCGGATTTTTAAACATTTTTTTTTACTATGACGTCATTTAGAAGTGTAGAACTTTCGGTTCGTACATACCAGGATCCATTCAGTCGATACAGGATATTAACTGAGTTTCATTTGTTTGTTTACTTGTATGTTTAGATTTGTTTTTACTTGTATGTATTGATTTGTTTACTTGTATGTATTGTGTTCCGCAAGTCAGCTTTTATCTGCCAAGTACGACCTACTTGTAAAAATGTAATAAACTACTACTGCTATTGTCCTACCTGAGCTAATGGTATCCTGTCTGTGCTTCCTGGTGTATCGTCCCAGAGTTCACCAAGCTGTGGAGGAGTATCCCAGTGGACTCTATGGACGAAGAGAAGATAGAGGACTACCTCAAGAGACAGGGCATCTCCTCCATGCAGGAGACTGGACCCAAGAAAGTTGTGAGTTTCTCGCTCTGTCCCCACCTCTTTCTCTACCTCTTCAGATCTCTCTACCTCTTCAGATCTCTCTACCTCTCCAGATCTCTCTACCTCCCTACCTCTTTCTCTACCTCTCCAGATCTCTCTACCTCTCCAGATCTCTCTACCTCTCCAGATCTCTCTACCTCTTCAGATCTCTCTACCTCTCCAGATCTCTCTACCTCTCCAGATCTCTCTACCTCCCTACCTCTTTCTCTACCTCTCCAGATCTCTCTACCTCTCTAGATCTCTCTCTCCGCACCTCTTTCTCTACCTTTCCAGATCTCTCTACCTCTTCAGATCTCTCTACCTCTCCACATCTCTCTACCTCTCCACATCTCTCTCTACCTCTCCACCTCTTTTCTCTTTCTGTCTGTATTTCTGTCTCACAGACCTGGGTAATTCCAGTCCTCGGGGGGCCTGATTGGTGTCACAGTTTTGCCCCAGCTAACACACCTGACTCCAATAATCACCTAATCATGATCTTCAGTTCAGAATGAAGTTAGTTTAAATCAGCTGAGTTCTGCTAGGGAATGGGGGGGGGCACCAATCAAGCCCCCCCGAGGACTGGAATTGCCCGGTCTGTCACATAGCTGGGACAATAAACCGAAATTGATCTTGACACCCAAACGGAACAGAGAGAGGACATTTGTCACTTGGATAATAATGATACGGATCCTTTACTAGAGGAATGTGATGTTTGTCATGAAGTGAGTTGTCTGATATACTGATATGGGCTGTTTGTTAACAAGACAGTTGATCGCTACAACATTCAAAGTAGAAGTAGTAGGTTGAAGGGTCATTTAAAAGAGTAACTATGGGGGCACATTCATGTTATAAACTTGTTCTATTTATCGACGTTGTGATAGTTTAGTCAATTTATGGTGGTACGGATTTATGTCCACATCTCCTAGCTCTATCACTCTCTTTATATTTCTCTCCATGTTTCTCATAACTTATCTGTGATTGGTTGTTTCTAAAATTAACCGGTCTGTGATTGGCTGTTTTGGTTGTGTTGCTACAGTTACCAATCAAGAGGAAGAAGCCAGGTGGACAGAAGAAGAGACGCTTCAAGACTCACAACGACCATCTGGCCGGAGTACTGGAGGACTACTCAGAGGGCGTACCCGCTAAGAAGTGATGTCACTTCCTGGTTATACCCCCTCCCACTTCCTCTTCCCTGGCCCAGTGAGAGAGGGGTGACCTGGGAGTTGTTGTTTTTGTAGTTTGTTTTTGGGCGGAAATAAACTTTTTTTTATTTGTCTCACCAAAACTACAATGAAGATGAGAGGAGACAATGGCCCTGTCTCAAATGTGTGAACTTGCTTCCTTTTCTTGTGTCCTTTCCTACCCGACGATAAAGGAGAGGAGATGAGAAAAGGAAGCCATTTTGGAAAGTTGAGACACAAGATGGCTGACTGATTGACTGAAGTGAAGTCCTTGCCAAACACACCAACCTAAAGAGGCGCTCGCTGTCCTTTTTGATAAAACTGTACCAGTTTGGTTCTAAGCAGTAATACAAAATGGTGGATGGCTTTTGGGTAGCAAAAATTCCTGTTAAATTTTCCCCAAAATCCCAGTTGGAATATTCCTGTATTGACAAATTCCCTGGAATCTGGGAAACATAGGGGATTCTGGGAAAATTACTGAATATGTGCAACCTTAGAAGGGGCTGTATGTGTAAATGTCTGGCACACGATGGACACTGTGTGTGTGATAGTGGAGAGAGGATGTGTGTGAAAATTGTGTTTTTTAAATAATACCAGTCGTATCGTCTGCTGTAGTTGTTCATTATATTCATTTACAACAGTGGTCACCAATGGCAACCTGGAGAAATACAGGTTGTGCAGGGTTTTGCTCCAGACCTGCACAAACACTCCTGATTTAGCTAAACGACTTGTAGAATCTACCAGGTTTACTCAGACAAACACGAGCCTGGTCCCAGGGTCTTTGTGCTGTCATTCCAAACGGCATGACAACGAGTCAAATCAGGCTAGACAAACACCCCACTCCCATAGAAACCCTTCAGCCCCGACATACTTACAGTATATACCACTCAGCTAATAAACTGTCCCTTCAGTATATTTAATTTTTCCTTTATTTAACCAGGCAAGTCAGTTAAGAACAAATTCTTATTTTCAATGACGGCCTAGGAACAGTGGGTTAACTGCCTGTTCAGGGGCAGAATGACAGATTTGTACCTTGTCAGCTCGGGGGTTTGAACTCGCAACCTTCCAGTTACTAGTCCAACGCTCTAACCACTAGTCTACCCTGCCACCCCATATACCACTCAGCTAATAAACTGTCCCTTCAGTATATACTCAAAACTGTTCATCAAGACTTTGATTGATTGGGTAAATCGGTTGTGTTAGTGTAAGGCTAGAACAAAAGCCCGAGACACCCTGTATCTCTCCACTTCCTGGTTGGTTGGTGACCGCTGAGCTTTCTTCATTACTGAGCACGTGATCCACACTACCTTTTCCCTGAGGCCTTCCTCTGACGCACAATAAAGTCATGGAAAACACACTGCACTGTTTCTTCTTGATAACACAGAGGCCTGGATTCAACCTGATGGTTGTTGCTCGCTGACATTTAAAAGGTCATATCTGATTCAGAGAAAGAGAGAGGATGTGAGGAACCACAGGAAAGACAAATGAAGACTGGTTGGGTGATGGCTCAGTGGGTGAATATACTGGTTGGGTGATGGCTCAGTGGGTGAATAGACTGGTTGGGTGATGGCTCAGTGGGTGAATATACTGGTTGGGTGATGGCTCAGTGGGTGAATATACTGGTTGGATGAATAGACTGGTTGGGTGAATATACTGGTTGGGTGAATAGACTGGTTGGGTGAATAGACTGGTTGGGTGAATAGACTGGTTGGATGAATATACTGGTTGGGTGATGGCTCAGTGGGTGAATATACTGGTTGGGTGAATATACTGGTTGGGTGATGGCTCAGTGGGTGAATATACTGGTTGGGTGAATATACTGGTTGGGTGATGGCTCAGTGGGTGAATATACTGGTTGGATGAATAGACTGGTTGGGTGAATATACTGGTTGGGTGAATAGACTGGTTGGGTGAATAGACTGGTTGGGTGAATAGACTGGTTGGATGAATATACTGGTTGGGTGATGGCTCAGTGGGTGAATATACTGGTTGGGTGAATATACTGGTTGGGTGATGGCTCAGTGGGTGAATATACTGGTTGGGTGAATATACTGGTTGGGTGATGGCTCAGTGGACCAATAGACTGGTTGGGTGAATATACTGGTTGGGTGATGGCTCAGTGGGTGAATATACTGGTTGGGTGAATATACTGGTTGGGTGAATAGACTGGTTGGGTGAATAGACTGGTTGGATGAATAGACTGGTTGGGTGAATATACTGGTTGGGTGATGGCTCAGTGGGTGAATATACTGGTTGGGTGAATATACTGGTTGGGTGATGGCTCAGTGGGCGAATAGACTGGTTGGGTGATGGCTCAGTGGGTGAATATACTGGTTGGGTGAATATACTGGTTGGGTGATGGCTCAGTGGACCAATAGACTGGTTGGGTGAATATACTGGTTGGGTGATGGCTCAGTGGACCAATAGACTGGTTGGGTGAATATACTGGTTGGGTGATGGCTCAGTGGACCAATAGACTGGTTGGGTGAATATACTGGTTGGGTGATGGCTCAGTGGACCAATAGACTGGTTGGGTGAATATACTGGTTGGGTGATGGCTCAGTGGGTGAATAGACTGGTTGGGTGATGGCTCAGTGGGTGAATAGACTGGTTGGGTGATGGCTCAGTGGGTGAATAGACTGGTTGGGTGAATATACTGGTTGGGTGATGGCTCAGTGGGCAAATAGACTGGTTGGGTGATGGCTCAGTGGGTGAATAGACTGGTTGGGTGAATATACTGGTTGGGTGAATAGACTGGTTGGGTGATGGCTCAGTGGGCAAATAGACTGGTTGGGTGATGGCTCAGTGGGCAAATAGACTGGTTGGGTGATGGCTCAGTGGGCAAATAGACTGGTTGGGTGAATATACTGGTTGGGTGATGGCTCAGTGGGCGAATAGACTGGTTGGGTGAATATACTGGTTGGGTGATGGCTCAGTGGGTGAATATACTGGTTGGGTGAATATACTGGTTGGGTGATGGCTCAGTGGGTGAATAGACTGGTTGGGTGATGGCTCAGTGGGCAAATAGACTGGTTGGGTGATGGCTCAGTGGGCGAATAGACTGGTTGGGTGATGGCTCAGTGGGCGAATAGACTGGTTGGGTGATGGCTCAGTGGACGAATAGACTGGTTGGGTGATGGCTCAGTGGATGAATAGACTGGTTGGGTGATGGCTCAGTGGACGAATAGACTGGTTGGGTGATGGCTTAGTGGGTGAATAGACTGGTTGGATGATTGCTCAGTGGACGAATAGACTGGTTGGGTGATGGCTCAGTGGACGAATAGACTGGTTGGGTGAATAGACTGGTTGGGTGATGGCTCAGTGGGTGAATAGACTGGTTGGGTGATGGCTCAGTGGGCGAATAGACTGGTTGGGTGATGGCTCAGTGGGTGAATAGACTGGTTGGGTGATGGCTCAGTGGGTGAATAGACTGGTTGGGTGAATAGACTGGTTGGGTGATGGCTCAGTGGGCGAATAGACTGGTTGGGTGATGGCTCAGTGGATGAATAGACTGGTTTGGTGATGGCTCAGTGGACAAATAGACTGGTTGGGTGATGGCTCAGTGGGCGAATAGACTGGTTGGGTGATGGCTCAGTGGGCGAATAGACTGGTTGGGTGATGGCTCAGTGGGCGAATAGACTGGTTGGGTGATGGCTCAGTGGGCGAATAGACTGGTTGGGTGATGGCTCAGTGGGCGAATAGACTGGTTGGGTGATGGCTCAGTGGATGAATAGACTGGTTTGGTGATGGCTCAGTGGACAAATAGACTGGTTGGGTGATGGCTCAGTGGGCGAATAGACTGGTTGGGTGATGGCTCAGTGGGCGAATAGACTGGTTGGGTGATGGCTCAGTGGGCGAATAGACTGGTTGGGTGATGGCTCAGTGGGCGAATAGACTGGTTGGGTGATGGCTCAGTGGGCGAATAGACTGGTTGGGTGATGGCTCAGTGGGCGAGGCTTAATGACAGAGATCAGTGAGTGGAATTTACATCTGAGAGACAGATAAAATTAACATTTAGGCTGTCAGGTTGGAGGTGGACAGGGGGGTGTTAAACGCGGGTTGCAACCTGCCGAGGTTGCCAGTTCTAATCCCGGTTGCGACTAGTTTCCCAACATAACTAATTACATTTCTAATCTACAAACTCTGAACAGCTTTAAATATGTGCAAAAACAAGGACGGGGAGGGGACTCAGCACTGAGATAAATGACACTCAACTGCTTGTCTCCTTCCCGCCTCCTGACATCCAGGTGGTGACACATCTCATCTTGGATGTCAGCCCACCACCTCAAGCTCAACCTAGACCAGACAGAGCTGCTCTTCCTCCCGGGGAAGGCCTGCCCGCTCCAAGACCTCTCCATCACGGTTGACAACTCCACTGTGTCGGCGTGACCCTGTGCAACACCCTGTCGTTCTCTGCAAACATCAAAGCAGTGACCCGCTCCTGCAGGTTCATGCCCTCTACAACATCCGTGGGGTACGACTCCACCTCACACAGGAAGTGGCGCAGGTCCTAATCCAGGCAGTTGTCATCTCCCGTCTGGACCACTGCAACTCGCTGTTGGCTGGGCTCCCTGCTTGTGCCATCAAACCTCTGGAACTGATCCAGAACACAGCAGCCCGCCTGGTTTTCAACCTCATGTCACCTACTGACTACGTTGAGGACATATTTTTTATTTCTATGCCTGAGATATGTGGTTGTCCCACCTGGATATTTTAAGATTAATGCTGTCAGTCTCTCTGGATAAGAGAGTCTGCTAAATGACTCACTACTGTCAGTCTCTCTGGATAAGAGAGTCTGCTAAATGACTCCCTACTGTCAGTCTCTCTGGATAAGAGAGTCTGCTAAATGACTCCCTACTGTCAGTCTCTCTGGATAAGAGAGTCTGCTAAATGACTCCCTACTGTCAGTCTCTCTGGATAAGAGAGTCTGCTAAATGACTCCCTACTGTCAGTCTCTCTGGATAAGAGAGTCTGCTAAATGACTCCCTACTGTCAGTCTCTCTGGATAAGAGAGTCTACTAAATGACTCCCTACTGTCAGTCTCTCTGGATAAGAGTCTGTTAAATGACTCCCTACTGTAAATCTCTCTGGATAAGAGTCTGCTAAATGACTCCCTACTGTCAGTCTCTCTGGATAAGAGTCTGCTAAATGACTCCCTACTGTCAGTCTCTCTGGATAAGAGTCTGTTAAATGACTCCCTACTGTCAGTCTCTCTGGATAAGAGTCTGTTAAATGACTCCCTACTGTCAGTCTCTCTGGATAAGAGAGTATGCTAAATGACTCCCTACTGTCAGTCTCTCTGGATAAGAGAGTCTGCTAAATGACTCCCTACTGTCAGTCTCTCTGGATAAGAGAGTCTACTAAATGACTCCCTACTGTCAGTCTCTCTGGATAAGAGAGTCTGCTAAATGACTCCCTACTGTCAGTCTCTCTGGATAAGAGAGTCTACTAAATGACTCCCTACTGTCAGTCTCTCTGGATAAGAGAGTCTACTAAATGACTCCCTACTGTCAGTCTCTCTGGATAAGAGTCTGTTAAATGACTCCCTACTGTAAATCTCTCTGGATAAGAGTCTGTTAAATGACTCCCTACTGTCAGTCTCTCTGGATAAGAGAGTCTACTAAATGACTCAAATGTAAATGTCACAGGTTCAAATCTTGCGGATGCTTTTAATTTTTTATTTTTAAAGAGGGTATATTTATAGCCCTGGTTACACCTCACATTAACATGTGGTTTCTCCTGATCTGATCGAAGTGATCCAATCCAAACCCGTTTTAAAGTTTGCCGCATCTACACTTGGTATTGTGTCTGAATCCCAATAATCTCTCCATCCTCCTGCACTTTGCATTCACTCCTCTACACACATTGCAAAACATTGGAGTGGTGTAGGCATGACTTGGAGCAAGTTTCCATGTCGTTAAACAGACTGGCTAAAATAAACCAAAACAGACTGGCTAAAATAAACCAAAACAGACTTTGCTGGCTAAACCGAAACAGACTTCATATGAGTGAAATAGACTGGCTAAACCAAAACAGATTGGCTTGGATGTCAATTGGATTTCCTTGAGTCCTCTCATCGCCTCCTCGAAACTCATTGGACGAGAAGATCGGAACAGGGAGGGATCCTAAAATCCACGTAGGAAAGTGAACAAGTGCACACTTTTGGGAGAAAGGGGAGATAATTGGGAAAGACGCAGTGAGTTTTTCTAGTCAGAGTACAGCAACACTGTCCTACAGTCTCCAAACAGCAAACTAAATACTGTTAAATAAGTCCTTTTTTAATTACAATTGGATATAAAGCATTTGGTGGTAAACAGTCAGACAGGAAACATATAGCACTTCCACTACCAAGGGGCAGTTTCCCAGTCATAGGTCAAATCAAATATATTCATAAAGCCCTTCGTACATCAGCTGATATCTCAAAGTGCTGTACAGAAACCCAGCCTAAAACCCCAAACAGCAAGCAATGCAGGTGTAGAAGCACGGTGGTTAGGAAAAACTCCCTAGAAAGGCCAAAACCTAGGCTCATCATGGACTAAACTGTTTAAATCCAGCCGGGTCTGGGAAACTGGACCTCGGGGTGGTGAGACAAGGAGAACAGTTCAGTGACATTCTTCAGATTCTTGTTAAAGTCGTGGCAGTACATGTTGAGTGGTAAGAGATTCCTGCGTTCGCTGTCTGCCAGAGAGGTAAATTTTTTTGGGGGCTGAGAGCTGGTGGGGTTTAGTTTTTGGCCGGCGTGACAGCGGAGGTGGTTTTGACAGTCTTCTTCATGTGGTGGTAGTTGGGGAGGATCTTCATCAGGAAGTCGAGCTGAAGAGTCTGAGGCTGCAGAACACAAACACACAAAGACATGTTGCTCCTCACTGCTAACGAGGAAACAGTGGATGGACTGGCTCTTTGGTTAAAACAAGTGCAGAAAGACAAAGCTCCATAGACTAGTGATCTACGGGTCTGTGTGTATAAGACACAACCTCAGTGTGTGTGTGTACCTGTGTGTGTGTGTACCTGTGTGTGTGTGTGTACCTGTGGTCGCTCTGTCTGCACACGTCTCTGACACCCCGAGCCGAAGATGACAGTGTTTTCAGGTATGACCTCACAGGTGTTGACCTGGCAACAGGCGCCGATGATGCAACCAGAAGTTAGAATCATGTTCCTGCCCAGGTCAGCTGGAGGGGGGGGGGGGTGATTTAATAACCAATCAACAGTTTAGATGGAAGGGTTCCCATAGTGATTTAATAACCAATCAACAGTTTAGATGATGGAAGGGTTCTCCTCATAGTGATTTAATAACCAATCAACAGTTTAGATGATGGAAGGGTTCCCATAGTGATGTAATAACCAATCAACAGTTTAGATGGAAGGGTTCCCATAGTGATTTAATAACCAATCAACAGTTTAGATGGAAGGGTTCTCCTCATAGTGATTTAATAACCAATCAACAGTTTAGATGATGGAAGGGTTCCCATAGTGATTTAATAACCAATCAACAGTTTAGATGATGGAAGGGTTCTCCTCATAGTGATTTAATAACCAATCAACAGTTTAGATGATGGAAGGGTTCCCATAGTGATTTAATAACCAATCAACAGTTTAGATGATGGAAGGGTTCTCCTCATAGTGATTTAATAACCAATCAACAGTTTAGATGATGGAAGGGTTCCCATAGTGATGTAATAACCAATCAACAGTTTAGATGGAAGGGTTCCCATAGTGATTTAATAACCAATCAACAGTTTAGATGGAAGGGTTCTCCTCATAGTGATTTAATAACCAATCAACAGTTTAGATGATGGAAGGGTTCCCATAGTGATTTAATAACCAATCAACAGTTTAGATGATGGAAGGGTTCTCCTCATAGTGATTTAATAACCAATCAACAGTTTAGATGATGGAAGGGTTCCCATAGTGATTTAATAACCAATCAACAGTTTAGATGATGGAAGGGTTCTCCTCATAGTGATTTAATAACCAATCAACAGTTTAGATGATGGAAGGGTTCCCATAGTGATGTAATAACCAATCAACAGTTTAGATGGAAGGGTTCCCATAGTGATTTAATAACCAATCAACAGTTTAGATGGAAGGGTTCTCCTCATAGTGATTTAATAACCAATCAACAGTTTAGATGATGGAAGGGTTCCCATAGTGATTTAATAACCAATCAACAGTTTAGATGATGGAAGGGTTCTCCTCATAGTGATTTAATAACCAATCAACAGTTTAGATGATGGAAGGGTTCCCATAGTGATTTAATAACCAATCAACAGTTTAGATGATGGAAGGGTTCTCCTCATAGTGATTTAATAACCAATCAACAGTTTAGATGATGGAAGGGTTCCCATAGTGATGTAATAACCAATCAACAGTTTAGATGGAAGGGTTCCCATAGTGATTTAATAACCAATCAACAGTTTAGATGGAAGGGTTCTCCTCATAGTGATTTAATAACCAATCAACAGTTTAGATGATGGAAGGGTTCTCCTCATAGTGATTTAATAACCAATCAACAGTTTAGATGATGGAAGGGTTCTCCTCATAGTGATTTAATAACCAATCAACAGTTTAGATGATGGAAGGGTTCCCATAGTGATTTAATAACCAATCAACAGTTTAGATGATGGAAGGGTTCTCCTCATAGTGATTTAATAACCAATCAACAGTTTAGATGGAAGGGTTCTCCTCATAGTGATTTAATAACCAATCAACAGTTTAGATGGAGGGGTTCCCATAGTGATTTAATAACCAATCAACAGTTTAGATGATGGAAGGGTTCTCCTCATAGTGATTTAATAACCAATCAACAGTTTAGATGATGGAAGGGTTCCCATAGTGATTTAATAACCAATCAACAGTTTAGATGGAAGGGTTCTCCTCATAGTGATTTAATAACCAATCAACAGTTTAGATGGAGGGGTTCCCATAGTGATTTAATAACCAATCAACAGTTTAGATGATGGAAGGGTTCTCCTCATAGTGATTTAATAACCAATCAACAGTTTAGATGGAAGGGTTCCCATAGTGATTTAATAACCAATCAACAGTTTAGATGATGGAAGGGTTCTCCTCATAGTGATTTAATAACCAATCAACAGTTTAGATGATGGAAGGGTTCCCATAGTGATTTAATAACCAATCAACAGTTTAGATGATGGAAGGGTTCCCATAGTGATTTAATAACCAATCAACAGACACACTCAGTCATTCAGAACGTTGGGAAGAAGATCGTCATTACTGAATTTGTGGCATTTGAACCTTTCTTACCTTTGGATTCTATGACATTGTTGTCCCCAATTTTCAAAGCTTGAGACACTGCAAGTATCATTGGTTAAGGAGAGTTTCATACTTTACCAACAAAATGACTTTCAGAGCAGCAATATACAGATATTAGACAGAGGTCAAACAGACAGAGGTCAAACAATAACACATACAGATATGTGATATTAGACAGAGGTCAAACAATAACACATACAGATATGTGATATTAGACAGAGGTCAAACAATAACACATACAGAAGTGTGATATTAGACAGAGGTCAAACAATAACACATACAGATATGTGATATTAGACAGAGGTCAAATGTCCAAATAGCTGTACCCTACAGGTCAGTGTACCCTACAGGTCAGTGTACCCTACAGGTCAGTGGCTATACCCTACAGGTCAGTGTACCCTACAGGTCAGTGTACCCTACAGGTCAGTGTACCCTATAGGTCAGTGTACCCTACAGGTCAGTGTACCCTATAGGTCAGTGTACCCTATAGGCCAGTGTACCCTACAGGTCAGTGTACCCTACAGGTCAGTGTACCCTATAGGTCAGTGGCTATACCCTACAGGTCAGTGGCTATACCCTACAGGTCAGTGGCTATACCCTACAGGTCAGTGGCTATACCCTACAGGTCAGTGTACCCTACAGGTCAGTGGCTATACCCTACAGGTCAGTGGCTATACCCTACAGGTCAGTGGCTATACCCTATAGGTCAGTGTACCCTACAGGTCAGTGGCTATACCCTACAGGTCAGTGGCTATACCCTACAGGTCAGTGGCTATACCCTACAGGTCAGTGTACCCTACAGGTCAGTGGCTATACCCTACAGGTCAGTGGCTATACCCTACAGGTCAGTGGCTATACCCTATAGGTCAGTGGCTATACCCTACAGGTCAGTGGCTATACCCTATAGGTCAGTGTACCCTACAGGTCAGTGGCTATACCCTACAGGTCAGTGGCTATACCCTACAGGTCAGTGGCTATACCCTACAGGTCAGTGGCTATACCCTATAGGTCAGTGGCTATACCCTACAGGTCAGTGTACCCTACAGGTCAGTGTACCCTACAGGTCAGTGTACCCTACAGGTCAGTGTACCCTACAGGTCAGTGTACCCTATAGGCCAGTGTACCCTATAGGTCAGTGGCTATACCCTATAGGTCAGTGGCTATACCCTATAGGTCAGTGGCTATACCCTACAGGTCAGTGGCTATACCCTACAGGTCAGTGGCTATACCCTACAGGTCAGTGGCTATACCCTACAGGTCAGTGTACCCTACAGGTCAGTGTACCCTACAGGTCAGTGTACCCTACAGGTCAGTGTACCCTATAGGTCAGTGTACCCTACAGGTCAGTGTACCCTATAGGCCAGTGTACCCTACAGGCCAGTGTACCCTACAGGTCAGTGTACCCTATAGGTCAGTGGCTATACCCTACAGGTCAGTGGCTATACCCTACAGGTCAGTGTACCCTACAGGTCAGTGGCTATACCCTACAGGTCAGTGGCTATACCCTACAGGTCAGTGGCTATACCCTATAGGTCAGTGGCTATACCCTACAGGTCAGTGGCTATACCCTACAGGTCAGTGGCTATACCCTACAGGTCAGTGGCTATACCCTACAGGTCAGTGTACCCTATAGGTCAGTGTACCCTACAGGTCAGTGTACCACTTCAATATAAAGGATACTACACCCAACTTCAAACACGTTGTTGATGCCGATGGTCATCGTCTTTGGCTCCACTCCCTCAGAGTCAGGCCCTATGTTCTCTGGATAACTGATCAAAGACAGACAACCAGCTTCAATCAGACAACCAGCTTCAATCAGACAACCAGCTTCAATCAGACAACCAGCTTCAATCAGACAACCAGCTTCAATCAGACAACCAGCTTCAATCAGACAACCAGCTTCAATCAGACAGCCACCTTCAATCAGACAACCAGCTTCAATCAGACAACCAGCTTCAAATCAGACAACCAGCTTCAATCAGACAACCAGCTTCAATCAGACAGCCACCTTCAATCAGACAACCACCTTCAATCAGACAACCAGCTTCAAATCAGACAACCAGCTTCAATCAGACAACCAGCTTCAATCAGACAGCCACCTTCAATCAGACAACCACCTTCAATCAGACAACCAGCTTCAATCAGACAGCCACCTTCAATCAGACAGCCACCTTCAATCAGACAACCAGCTTCAATCAGACAACCAGCTTCAAATCAGACAACCAGCTTCAATCAAACAGACAGCTTCAATCAAACAGACAGCTTCAAATCAGACAGCCAGCTTCAATCAAACAGACAGCTTCAAATCAGACAGCCAGCTTCAATCAAACAGACAGCTTCAATCAGACAACCAGCTTCAAATCAGACAACCAGCTTCAAATCAGACAACCAGCTTCAAATCAGACAACCAGCTTCAAATCAGACAACCAGCTTCAATCAGACAACCAGCTTCAAATCAGACAACCAGCTTCAAATCAGACAACCAGCTTCAAATCAGACAACCAGCTTCAAATCAGACAACCAGCTTCAAATCAGACAACCAGCTTCAATCAGACAACCAGCTTCAATCAGACAACCAGCTTCAATCAGACAGCCAGCTTCAATAAAACAGACAGCTTCAAATCAGACAACCAGCTTCAATCACTACAATGTAGACCATAGCATGACAGAGGAAAAGGAGACCATAACATGACAGAGGAAAAAGAGACCATAACATGGCAGAGGAAAAAGGAGACCATAACATGACAGAGGAAAAAGAGACCATAACATGACAGAGGAAAAAGAGACCATAACATGACAGAGGAAAAGGAGACCTTAACATGGCAGAGGAAAAAGAGATCATAACATGACAGAGGAAAAGGAGACCATAACATGACAGAGGAAAAGGAGACCATAACACGACAGAGGAAAAAGGAGACCATAACATGACAGAGGAAAAAGGAGACCATAACATGACAGAGGAAAAGGAGACCATAACATGACAGAGGAAAAGGAGACCATAACATGACAGAGGAAAAGGAGACCATAACATGACAGAGGAAAAGGAGACCATAACACGACAGAGGAAAAGGAGACCATAACACGACAGAGGAAAAAGGAGACCATAACACGACAGAGGAAAAGGAGACCATAACATGACAGAGGAAAAGGAGACCATAACATGACAGAGGAAAAGGAGACCATAACATGACAGAGGAAAAGGAGACCATAACATGACAGAGGAAAAGGAGACCATAACATGACAGAGGAAAAAGGAGACCATAACATGACAGAGGAAAAAGGAGACCATAACATGACAGAGGAAAAAGGAGACCATAACATGACAGAGGAAAAAGGAGACCATAACATGACAGAGGAAAAGGAGACCTTAACATGGCAGAGGAAAAAGAGATCATAACATGACAGAGGAAAAGGAGACCATAACATGACAGAGGAAAAGGAGACCATAACACGACAGAGGAAAAAGGAGACCATAACATGACAGAGGAAAAAGGAGACCATAACATGACAGAGGAAAAGGAGACCATAACATGACAGAGGAAAAGGAGACCATAACATGACAGAGGAAAAGGAGGCCATAACATGACAGAGGAAAAGGAGACCATAACACGACAGAGGAAAAGGAGACCATAACACGACAGAGGAAAAAGGAGACCATAACACGACAGAGGAAAAGGAGACCATAACACGACAGAGGAAAAGGAGACCATAACATGACAGAGGAAAAGGAGACCATAACATGACAGAGGAAAAGGAGACCATAACATGACAGAGGAAAAGGAGACCATAACATGACAGAGGAAAAAGGAGACCATAACATGACAGAGGAAAAAGGAGACCATAACATGACAGAGGAAAAAGGAGACCATAACATGACAGAGGAAAAAGGAGACCATAACATGACAGAGGAAAAGGAGACCATAACACGACAGAGGAAAAGGAGACCATAACACGACAGAGGAAAAAGGAGACCATAACACGACAGAGGAAAAAGGAGACCATAACATGACAGAGGAAAAAGGAGACCATAACATGACAGAGGAAAAAGGAGACCATAACATGACAGAGGAAAAGGAGACCATAACACGACAGAGGAAAAGGAGACCATAACATGACAGAGGAAAAGGAGGTAGGCGAGTGCAAAAGAGAGTTAGAGGAAAGACAGAATAAAAGTATGGGAGGAATAAAGTGTAGGGAGGATGGATGGATGTAACAGGGGAGGCGGAGAGAGAGAGGCGGCAATAGAACACGGGAGAGACCTCACCACTGCACCCCTCCACTTCTAGAAGATTCACTATTGTTACGTTCACCTGTTAATTATAAGAGCTTGTTCCTCGATGAGGTTGCCTTCTCCGATGACTATGGGTCCTGCCTCGGCAATGATGCGGGCTTTGGGATGGACCACCGTTCTGGCACCTGGAAAGACCATACATGAACAGTCAAATGTGTAACGCCAGCCTACCACATCAACCATTTTTAGCTGGCTCCAAAGTGGATATGTACTCCGTAACCTGAACCGTGTAATAATGTCAAGCTATATAGAGACTAGAGCTACTACAGACAAACGAATGTTGTTGTTGCTCATTGATAAATAGTTAGCGGACGTTACCTGACTAGCTAAGCTAAATGCTACATTTTACGTCTTCTTACCAATAGTGACTTCCCCTCTGATCTCGCTTTCGACGCACACCACGGCGCCAGCTGCTATTTTAGCACTACAAACAGAAAAACAAGTGTTGGTAATAATCAGCAATACAAAAAGTATACAATTTATGAATCATCTGTATGTCTACAAGTTAGTTAGCTACGATTTTAGCTGTAGCAAGCAGCTAACTTAGCTAGTCACGTTAGCTAGCGGTTTCCTAAAACATATTCACGTTGTTTAACACATTCAAACTATCATAAAACATTATGAAACAGTAACAATGTGTTATTTGATACACAATACTGAACTAAAAACGAATTCAAGTTGGAGTCGTAATACCTTTTTTGAGCATTTTGTTTATCCGACATTTTGTTGATTGACTTAAGTTTTTTTCGACAATCGATTTCGAATCCTTCTCAGCATAAACGACGTCGTTGTGCGCTTGCGTGGAACGCAGACCAGATGAGGAGGGGTGGGGACATTCATGGGGATTTAGTGTCACCTAGCGAATGTTTACAGAACTGCAGCTGAACTAATCTCCTAATAATATTTTTAGTCAGAGAAAATGGTTAAAATATTATTCATTTTTCTCCTTTTTATGCTACTCTCTGTTTATCATATATGCAGAGTCACTTTAACTACACATTCATGTACATACTAGCTAAATTGGCCCGACCAACCAGTGCTCCCGCACATTGGCTAACAGGGCTATCTGCAATGTGTCCCACCACCCGCCAACCCCTCTTTTACGCTACTGCTACTCTCTGTTCATCATATATGCATAGTCACTTTAACCATATCTACATGTACATACTACCTCAATCAACCTGACTAACCGGTGTCTGTATGTAGCCTTGCTACTTTTATAGCCTCTCTACTGTATATAGCCTCTCTACTGTATATAGCCTGTCTTTTTACTGTTGTTTTATTTCTTTACCTACCTATTGTTCACCTAATACCTTTTTTGCACTATTGGTTAGAGCCTGTAAGTCAGCATTTCACTGTAAGGTCTACTACACCTGTTGTATTCAGCATTTCACTGTAAGGTCTACTACACCTGTTGTATTCAGCATTTCACTGTAAGGTCTACCTGTTGTATTCAGCATTTCACTGTCAGGTCTGCCTGTTGTATTGGGGTGGCAGGGTAGCCTAGTGGTTAGAGCGAGTTCAAACCCCCAAGCTGACAAGGTACAAATCTGTCGTTCTGCCCTGAACAGGCAGTTAACCCACTGTTCCCAGGCCGTCATTGAAAATAAGAATTTGTTCTTAACTGACTTGCCTGGATAAATAAAGGTAAAATTAAAAAAAAAAATCAGCATTCAGCATTTCACTGTCAGGTCTACTACACCTGTTGTATTCAGCATTTCACTGTGAGGTCTACTACACCTGTTGTATTCAGCATTTCACTGTCAGGTCTACTACACCTGTTGTATTCAGCATTTCACTGTAAGGTCTACTACACCTGTTGTATTCAGCATTTCACTGTCAGGTCTGCCTGTTGTATTCAGCATTTCACTGTCAGGTCTGCCTGTTGTATTCAGCATTTCACTGTAAGGTCTACTACACCTGTTGTATTCAGCATTTCACTGTCAGGTCTGCCTGTTGTATTCAGCATTTCACTGTCAGGTCTACCTGTTGTATTCAGCATTTCACTGTAAGGTCTACTACACCTGTTGTATTCAGCATTTCACTGTAAGGTCTACTACACCTGTTGTATTCAGCATTTCACTGTCAGGTCTGCCTGTTGTATTCAGCATTTCACTGTCAGGTCTACCTGTTGTATTCAGCATTTCACTGTAAGGTCTACTACACCTGTTGTATTCAGCATTTCACTGTAAGGTCTACTACACCTGTTGTATTCAGCATTTCACTGTCAGGTCTACCTGTTGTATTCAGCATTTCACTGTAAGGTCTACTACACCTGTTGTATTCAGCATTTCACTGTCAGGTCTACTACACCTGTTGTATTCAGCATTTCACTGTCAGGTCTACCTGTCGTATTCAGCATTTCACTGTCAGGTCTACCTGTTGTATTCAGCATTTCACTGTCAGGTCTATTACACCTGTTGTATTCAGCATTTCACTGTCAGGTCTACCTGTTGTATTCAGCATTTCACTGTAAGGTCTACCTGTTGTATTCAGCGCACATGACAAATTAACTTGATTTGATTTGAATCACAAATCAAACCTAGCCCCTATCTCCTAACCTTATCCCCTAGCCCATATCTCCTAACCTCATCCCCTAGCCCCTATCTCCTAACCTCATCCCCTAGCCCCTATCTCCTAACCTTATCCCCTAGCCCCTATCTCCTAACCTTATCCCCTATCTCCTAACCTTATCCCCTAGCCCCTAGCCCATATCTCCTACACACACACACACACACACACACACACACACACACACACACACACACACACACACACACACACACACACACACACACACACACACACACACACACACACACACATTTTCTAGATAGTCAGTCCGAACCTCAAAACACGGAGCTTCAAATCACTCAAACTTTCAGATGGATCAGAAAGGAAATTAGCATTTTCAAAATTCTATAAATTATTAATTACGGGTTGTAGAAGAAGAGAGTACATAAATGATTAAATATGCGCTAACCTAATTTAGAAAGTAGTACATAATATATGAATTATGCACACACACACACACACACACACACACACACACACACACACACACACACACACACACACACACACAGAGGCATGGACACACACACACACACACACACACACACACACACACACACACACACACACACACACACACACACACACACACACACACACACACACAGAGGCATGGACACACACACACACACACACACACACACACACACACACACACACACACACACACACACACACACACACACACACACACACACACACACACAGAGGCATGGACACACACACACACACACACAGAGGCATGGACACACACACACACACACACAGAGGCATGGACACACACACACAAACATACACACAGAGGCATGGACACACACACACATACACACACACACAGAGGCATGGACACACACACACACACACACACAGAGGCATGGACACACACACACAGAGGCATGGACACACACACACACACACACACACACACACACACACACACACACACACACACACACACACACACACACACACACACACACACACACACACACACAGAGGCATGGACACACACACACACACACACACACACACAGAGGCATGGACACACACACACACACACACAGAGGCATGGACACACACACACCCACACACACACAGAGGCATGGACACACACACACACACACACACAGAGCGATTGTATAACCAGACTCTCCCCTTTTTAGACGTTGGAGGAAGTGACGTGATAACGAGGTGTGAACAGAACAGATTTGATATGAGTTAAACAGACTGGCTAAACCAGAACAGATTTGATATGAGTTAAACAGACTGGCTAAACCAGAACAGATTTGATATGAGTTAAACAGACTGGCTAAACCAGAACAGATTTGATATGAGTTAAACAGACTGGCTAAACCAGAACAGATTTGATATGAGTTAAACAGATGGGCTAAACCAGAACAGATTTGATATGAGTTAAACAGACTGGCTAAACCAGAACAGATTTGATATGAGTTAAACAGACTGGCTAAACCAGAACAGATTTGATATGAGTTAAACAGATGGGCTAAACCAGAACAGATTTGATATGAGTTAAACAGACTGGCTAAACCAGAACAGATTTGATATGAGTTAAACAGACTGGCCAAACCAGAACAAGATGATGAGAAGTTACAGACAGATGGACAGAAAGACAGTCACCCCAAACTCCATAAAAACTAACATGACAATTCCCTTTGAACTCTGACCTCACCTTGTCCTTGACTGATAGTTGAACTCTGACCTCACGTTGTCCTTTACTGATAGTTGAACTCTGACCTCCACCGTGTCCTTGAATGATAGTTGAACTCTGACCTCCACTTTGTCCTTGACTGATAGTTGAACTCTGACCTCCAGTGTTTACTGTAGCCCAGACTCTGGCTGTATTTGTTCATCGTCATGCCGACCGGTGTGTACACAGAGGACAGGAGTTATCTGTCAATCATCAACCCGTCACTGCTGACAGCTCAATGTCACTGTATCTGAAATTAGCACACACACACACACACACACACACACACACACACACACACACACACACACACACACACACACACACACACACACACACACACACACACACACACACACACACACACACACACACACACAGCTAACAGCTCAATGTCACTGTATCTGAAATTAGCACACACACACACACACACACACACACACACACACACACACACACACACACACACACACACACACACACACACACACAAGCACACACACACACACACACACACACACACACAGCTAACAGCTCAATGTCACTGTATCTGAAATTAGTACCCACACACACACACACACACACACACACACACACACACACACACACACACACACACACACACACACACACAGCTAACAGCTCAATGTCACTGTATCTGAAATTAGTACTCACACACACACACACACACACACACACACACACACACACACACACACACAGCAGGTGTGTCCTTTCCTCTGGTTGCTGCTGAACTCTGAGAACCATACAGGAAGTCTATCATGTCAGAACAACAATCCCCTCTTACACCACTTCCTGTTAAGAACGAGAGAGACACAAAGAGAGAGAGGATCATTGTGTGTGTGTGTGTGTGTGTGTGTGTGTGTGTGTGTGTGTGTGTGTGTGTGTGTGTGTGTGTGTGTGTGTGTGTGTGTGTGTGTGAGAATGAATAGGTGATCCGTATTCATCATTACAGTCATTATTGAGTCAGAGGAAACAATGGAGATGACTGATGAACTCTGGGTAGTTGGGAGCTTCCTGTCTGACATCCAACAGGAGGCCATAACAGCAACACACACACACACACACACACACACACACACACACACACACACACACACACACACACACAGAGACTTCACTAGAGAGTTTCCCGATTCATTAACTATTGTAATGTCAAAATAAGTTGACAACACTCTGCAAAACCAAAACGGAATAAAAGTTTTGGGGATTTGACCTCATACCATTTTATTTCGAACTCAGGGAATCTATTTGAACTATTGCCAGTTGTCTCCGAGAGTCAAAACATTTCTGTGATGTCGAAAGCCTCCAACTCAGTGGAAAATAATTAGCTGCAGTATTCACTTAGTCCACACGGTGGCAGTAAAACCCCACTATCTCCACTCGCATTCATCCAGTCATTCATAAATTATAACTGCAGGGGCTCAGTCCCACATGAAACCCTATTCGCTATTTGTTGCACTACTTTTCAAATCAAATCAAATGTATTTATAAAGCCCTTCTTACATCAGCTGTTATCTCAAAGTACAGAAACCCAGCCTGAAACCCCAAACAGCAAGCAATGCAGGTGTAGAAGCACGGTGGCTAGGAAACAGTCCCTGGGAAGGAGTTTTGTTGCAAACTGAATTCTTCTGCTGCTCTATCGGTCTGTTACATACTTCTGTCCGAGACTGTCAACAACTGTGTTTCAACCACTGTGTCATAACCACTGTGTTCCAGCCACTGTGTCATAACCACTGTGTTCCAACCACCGTGTCACAACCACTGTGTTCCAACCACTGTGTCATAACCACTGTGTTCCAACCACTGTGTCATAACCACTGTGTTCCATCCACTGTGTCATAACCACTGTGTCATAACCACTGTGTTCCAACCACTGTGTCATAACCACTGTGTTCCAGCCACTGTGTCATAACCACTATGTTCTAACCACTGTGTCATAACCACTGTGTTCCAGCCACTGTGTCATAACCACTGTGTCATAACCACTGTGTTCCAACCACTGTGTTCCAGCCACAGTGTCATAACCACTGTGTCATAACCACTATGTTCCAACCACTGTGTCATAACCACTGTGTTCCAACCACTGTGTCATAACCACTGTGTCATAACCACTGTGTTCCAGCCACTCTGTCATAACCACTGTGTTCCAGCCACTGTGTTCCAACCACTGTGTCATAACCATTGTGTTCCAATCACTGTGTCACAATCACTGTGTCACAATCACTGTGTTCCAGCCACTGTGTCATAACCACTGTGTTCCAACCACTGTGTCACAATCACTGTGTTTCAACCACTGTGTTCCAATCACTGTCACAATCACTGTGTTCCAATCACTGTGTCACAATCACTGTGTTCCAACCACTGTGTTCCAACCATTGTGTTCCAATCACTGTGTCACAATCACTGTGTTCCAACCACTGTGTTTCAATCACTGTGTCACAACCACTGAGTTCCAATCACTATGTTCCAATGACTGTGTACCAATCACTGTGTCCCAACCACTGTGTCACAACCACTGTGTCCCAACCGGCCGTGATCGGGAGTCCAATTGTGCGGCACACAGTTGGCCCAGAGTCGTCCGGGTTAGGCCGGGTTAGGGTAGGGTTTGGCCGGGTTAGGGTAGGGTTTGGCCGGGTTAGGGTAGGGTTTGGCCGGGTTAGGGTAGGGTTTGGCCGGGTTAGGGTAGGGTTTGGCCGGGTTAGGCCGGGTTAGGGTAGGGTTAGGCCGGGTTAGGGTAGGGTTAGGCCGGGTTTGGCCGGGTTAGGGTAGGGTTTGGCCGGGTTAGGCCGGGTTAGGGTAGGGTTTGGCCGGGTTAGGGTAGGGTTTGGCCGGGTTAGGGTAGGGTTAGGCCGGGTTAGGGTAGGGTTTGGCCGGGTTAGGGTAGGGTTTGGCCGGGTTAGGGTAGGGTTTGGCCGGGTTAGGGTAGGGTTTGGCCGGGTTAGGCCGGGTTAGGGTAGGGTTAGGCCGGGTTAGGGTAGGGTTTGGCCGGGTTAGGGTAGGGTTTGGCCGGGTTAGGGTAGGGTTAGGCCGGGTTAGGGTAGGGTTTGGCCGGGTTAGGGTAGGGTTTGGCCGGGTTAGGGTAGGGTTTGGCCGGGTTAGGGTAGGGTTTGGCCGGGTTAGGCCGGGTTAGGGTAGGGTTTGGCCGGGTTAGGGTAGGGTTTGGCCGGGTTAGGGTAGGGTTTGGCCGGGTTAGGCCGGGTTAGGGTAGGGTTAGGCCGGGTTAGGGTAGGGTTTGGCCGGGTTAGGGTAGGGTTAGGCCGGGTTAGGCCGTCATAGTAAAATAATAATTTTATCTTCACTGACTTGCCTAGTTAAATAAAGGTTCAATAAAAAATGGTTTTTGGTGACCTCATGAGGGATGTTGGACTAAACGAAGTAGACTATTCAGCGATTGGATCATTTCTAACCAATCAGAGAAGTAAAGCCAATGAAAATGTTCAAACCTCTGCCTGACCCGCGTTCTGGCTCTGGTCCCATCCATCTGTTTCAGGGACCAATCAGAAAGGTTCAAATGGTTTTCCTGTTCTGGAAATCATCATGGAGGTACTCAGATCCTAACTAATTGAGAGAAGAAGGAGCTAATGTCCATGGGATTGATGGTTTTGGTAGCTAGGCAACTACTTTTGACTAGGGTCCATTAGGCTCTGGTCTAAAGTAGTGCACTATATAGGGAATAGGGCCCTGGTCTAAAGTAGTGCACTATATAGGGAATAGTGCTCTGGTCTAAAGTAGCTCACTATATAGGGAATAGGGCTCTGGTCTAGAGTAGTTCACTATATAGGGAATAGGGCTCTGGTCACTGGTAGTTCACTATATAGGGAATAGGGCTCTGGTCACTAGTAGTTCACTATATCGGGAATAGGGCCCTGGTTTAAAGTAGCTCACTATATAGGGAATAGCGCTCTGGTCACTAGTAGTTCACTATATAGGGAATAGGGCTCTGGTCTAAAGTAGTTCACTATATAGGGAATAGGGCCCTGGTCACTGGTAGTTCACTATATAGGTAATAGGGCCCTGGTCTAAAGTAATGCACTATATCGGGAAAATGGTGCCATTTGGGAGCAACTAGAAAACAACTAGCCTATTTTTTTTATAACAGTTAAATGGTAGAGATGAGATGATAAACCTCCCCTTTAACTCATAACAGTTAAATGGTAGAGATGAGATGATACAACTTCCCCTTTAACTCATAACAGTTAAATGGTAGAGATGAGATGATAATGAGAGAGATAATAACAGGAAATACAGTGTGTGTGTGTGTGTGTGTGTGTGTGTGTGTGTGTGTGTGTGTGTGTGTGTGTGTGTGTGTTACATAAGATTGTGGCAGTGTGTCAACAAATAATTTTATCATCGGAAATGCAGAATGTTATGGAATATAAAACTGAAATATACATGCAATTTACATTAATTATTTCTATAATTTCACACACAGATACGGGCATACACACACACACACACACACAGACACACAGACACAGACACAGACACAGACACAGACACACACACACACACACACACACACACACACACACACACACAGACACAGACACAGACACAGACACAGACACAGACACAGACACACAGACACACACACACACACACACACACACACACACACACACACACACACACACAGACACAGACACAGACACAGACACAGACACACACACACACACACACACACACACACACACACACACACACACACACACACACACACACACACACACACACACACACACACTTCCTCTCCCCATTGATTCTGGCACAGTACTCTGCAACCTTTCTCATTGGCCCCAGTTCATTTCTCACGCTGAGTCTCTCCCCTGTTGTCCACTACATTAACACCCTCAAAGGAAAGAGTGTGTGTGTGTGTGTGTGTGTGTGTGTGTGTGTGTGTCTGTGTGTGTGTGTGTGTAATAATTCTGGTCTCTGATGATGAACTGGATATTGAGCCACTAGACGGGGGGCCGAGCTGACACCTGGTGGAGCGGAGGTCTCTCTGTGTGTGTGTGTGTGTGTGTGTGTGTGTGTGTGTGTGTGTGTGTGTGTGTGTGTGTGTGTGTGTGTGTGTGTGTGTGTGTGTGTGTGTGTGTGTGCGTGTGTGCGTGTGTGCGTGCGTGTGCGTGTAATAATTCTCCTAAAAAGACATGAGAGAAACAGAAAGAATTTAAATCCAGTAATTATCATAAGAAGTAACACCGTCCATCCACCCCATTACGTTTCAGCTGAACCTTCAGACTCTTCTCCTAACCAGCCAAACTCTTCATTAACTACATGTGAAGGTACTTTTCCTCTGGAATAACTGAAGACACGTTACTGACACATCGAAGACATGGATTAGGTCAGGGAGAAAACGCTCAGAGACAGACAACAGACAGGTTTACAGACAGACAGTGAAAGACAGGTTTACAGACAGACAGTAAAAAGACAGGTTTACAGACAGACAGTAAAGGACAGGTTTACAGACAGACAGTAAAGGACAGGTTTACAGACAGACAGTAAAAGACAGGGACGGTAGCATTCCAGAGAGACATCAGAGACTGTAACGTTATTTGCTTCACGGAAACATGGCTCACTCAAGACACGCTATCGGAGTCGGTACAGCCAGCTGGTTTCTTCACGCATCGCGCCGACAAAAACAAGCATCTTTCTGGTAAGAAGAGGGGCGGGGCGTATGCCTTATGTTTAACGAGACGTGGTGTGATCATAACAACATACAGGAACTCAAGTCCTTCTGTTCACCTGACTTAGGATTCCTCACAATCAAATGTCGGCCTCATTATCTACCAAGAGAATTCTCTTCAATTATAATCACAGCCGCATATATCCCCCTCAAGCAGACACATCGATGGCCCTGAACGAACTTCATTTGACTCTTTGTAAACTGGAAACCACATATCCTGAGGCTGCATTCATTGTAGCCGGGGATTTTAACAAGGCTAATCTGAAAACAAGACTCCCTAAATTCTATCAGCATATCGATTGTGCTACCAGGGCTGGTAAAACCCTAGATCATTGTTATTCTAACTTCCGCCACGCATATAAGGCCCTCCCCCGCCCTCCTTTCGGGAAAAGCTGACCACGACTCAATTTTGTTGCTTCCAGCCTATAGACAGAGACTAAAACAGGAAGCTCCCACGCTCAGTTCTGTTCAACGCTGGCCCGACCAATCTGATTCCACGCTTCAAGATTGCTTCGATCACGTGGACTGGGATATGTTCCGCATTGCGTCCAACAACAACATTGACGAATACGCTGATTCGGTGAGCGAGACCATTAGCAAGTGCATCGGCGATGTCGTACCCACAGCAACTATTAAAACATTCCCCAACCAGAAACGGTGGATTGATGGAAGCATTCGCGTGAAACTGGAAGCGCAAGCCACTGCTTTTAACCAGGGCAAGGTGACTGGAAACATGACCGAATACAAACAGTGTAGCTATTCCCTCCGCAAGGCAATCAAACAAGCTAAGCGTCAGTATAGAGACAAAGTCGAGTACAAAGTACACGGACAAACTGAATTGGTCGACCCACACAGACAGCGTTGTGAAGAAGGTGCAGCAGCGCCTCTTCAACCTCAGGAGGCTGAAGAAATTTGGCTTGTCACCTAAAACACTCACAAACTTTTACAGATGCACAATCGAGAGCATCCTGGCGGGCTGTATCACCGCCTGGTACGGCAACTGCTCCGCCCACAACCGCAAGGCTCTCCAGAGGGTAGTGAGGTCTGCACAACGCATCACCGGGGGCAAACTACCTGCCCTCCAGGACACCTACACCACCCGATGTCACAGGAAGGCCATAAAGATCACCAAGGACAACAACCACCCGAGCCACCTCCTGTTCACCCCGCTATCATCCAGAAGGCGAGGTCAGTACAGGTGCATCAAAGCTGGGACCGAGAGACTGAAAAACAGCTTCTATCTCAAGGCCATCAGACTGTTAAACAGCCACAGCTAACAATGAGTGGCTGCTGCCAACACACTGACTCAACTCCAGCCACTTTAATATTGGAAATTGGTGGAAATTGATGTAAAAAATGTATCACTAGCCACTTTAAACAATGCCACTTAATATAATGTTTACATACCCTATATTACTCATCTCATATGTATATACTCTACTCGATACCATCTACTGCATCTTGCCATCTTGATGTAATACATGTATCACTAGCCACTTTAAACTATGCCACTTTATGTTTACATACCCTACATTACTCATCTCATATGTATATACTGTACTCGATACCATCTACTGTATCTTGCCTATGCCGTTCTGTACCATCACTCATTCATATATCTTTATGTACATATTCTTTATCCCTTTACACTTGTGTGTATAAGACAGTAGTTGTGGAATTGTTAGGTTAGATTACTCGTTGGTTATTACTGCATTGTCGGAACTAGAAGCACAAGCATTTCGCTACACTCACATTAACATCTGCTAACCATGTGTATGTGACAAATAAATTTGATTTGGTCTGATTTGATTTGAGAAGTCATCAGTGCACACTGGAGGATCTAAGATGACACACACACACACTTAATTTGATTTGACACACACACACACACACACACACACACACACACACACACACACACACACACACACACACACACACACACACACACACACACACACACACACACACACACACACACACACTATATCAGTCCCCTATTCCCCATATAACAGTCCCCTATTCCCCATACAACAGTCCCCTATTCCCCATATAACAGTCCCCTATTCCCCATATAACAGTCCCCTATTCCCCATACAACAGTCCCCTATTCCCCATACAACAGTCCCCTATTCCCCATATAACAGTCCCCTATTCCCCATACAACAGTCCCCTATTCCCCATATAACAGTCCCCTATTCCCCATACAACAGTCCCCTATTCCCCATACAACTGTCCCCTATTCCCCATATAACAGTCCCCTATTCCCCTTACAACAGTCCCCTATTCCCCATACAACAGTCCCCTATTCCCCATATAACAGTCCCCTATTCCCCATATAACAGTCCCCTATTCCCCATACAACAGTCCCCTATTCCCCATATAACAGTCCCCTATTCCCCATACAACAGTCCCCTATTCCCCATACAACAGTCCCCTATTCCCCATATAACAGTCCCCTATTCCCCATACAACAGTCCCCTATTCCCCATATAACAGTCCCCTATTCCCCATACAACAGTCCCCTATTCCCCATACAACTGTCCCCTATTCCCCATATAACAGTCCCCTATTCCCCTTACAACAGTCCCCTATTCCCCATACAACAGTCCCCTATTCCCCATATAACAGTCCCCTATTCCCCATATAACAGTCCCCTATTCCCCATACAACAGTCCCCTATTCCCCATATAACAGTCCCCTATTCCCCATATAACAGTCCCCTATTCCCCATACAACAGTCCCCTATTCCCCATACAACAGTCCCCTATTCCCCATACAACTGTCCCCTATTCCCCATATAACAGTCCCCTATTCCCCATACAACAGTCCCCTATTCCCCATACAACAGTCCCCTATTCCCCATACAACAGTCCCCTATTCCCCATACAACAGTCCCCTATTCCCCATACAACAGTCCCCTATTCCCCATATAACAGTCCCCAACTGATGACCCAGTTAGCCTATCAGGTAGTTCACTGACGACCCAGTTAGCCTATCAGGTAGGTAACTGATGACCCAGCTAGCCTATCAGGTAGGTAACTGATGACCCAGCTAGCCTATCAGGTAGGTAACTGATGACCCAGTTAGCCTATCAGGTAGTTCACTGACGACCCAGTTAGCCTATCAGGTAGGTAACTGATGACCCAGTTAGCCTATCAGGTAGTTCACTGACGACCCAGTTAGCCTATCAGGTAGGTAACTGATGACCCAGCTAGCCTATCAGGTAGGTAACTGATGACCCAGTTAGCCTATCAGGTAGTTCACTGACGACCCAGTTAGCCTATCAGGTAGGTAACTGATGACCCAGCTAGCCTATCAGGTAGGTAACTGATGACCCAGTTAGCCTATCAGGTAGTTCACTGACGACCCAGTTAGCCTATCAGGTAGGTAACTGATGACCCAGCTAGCCTATCAGGTAGGTAACTGATGACCCAGCTAGCCTATCAGGTTTAGACGTTTGAAAAGGTCCTGAGAACGTCTATATGTGCTCACAAAAAAAAAAAGTGTTTCACAGGGTCTTGGACCGTACCATTGTGAGTTTCCTTCAGACCAACGGGGGGGGTTATGTGGACCGTACCATTGTGAGTTTCCTTCAGACCAACAGGGGTTATGTGGACCGTACCATTGTGGCTTCTGTGGTAACAGATGTCATCGTAAAACTGGAGGTTCAGCTTGTTCTCACAAAGATGTTTTGTGTGTGTGTGCGTGAGAGAGTGTGCGTGCGCGAGAGAGTGTGTGTGTGTGTTGCCAGATTGTTCTTGCTACATTCAGCAATTCCCCTGATATCTACTGGCATACGTTTCCCTCCCAACCCCCCGTAGGGCTGAGAGCTTCCTACTGGAACATAATGGACTTCATATGAGGCATTGTGCTTCAGAGAGTCACATATAGATTATCCAACATATGGACCTCTTTCCCTACACAGGGAGACACTTTCAACAGAGCCTTATGTGGAAAGGGAATGGGGGATTGTAGTATGGGGAATAGGGGACTGGAGTATGGGGAATAGGGGACTGTTGTATGGGGAATAGGGGACTGTTGTATGGGGAATAGGGGACTGTTATATGGGGAATAGGGGACTGTTGTATGGGGAATAGGGGACTGTTGTATGGGGAATAGGGGACTGTTGAATGGGGAATAGGGGACTGTTGTATGGGGAATAGGGGACTGTTGTATGGGGAATAGGGGACTGTTGTATGGGGAATAGGGGACTGTTGTATGGGGAATAGGGGACTGTTGAATGGGGAATAGGGGACTGTTATATGGGGAATAGGAGACTGTTATATGGGGAATAGGGGACTGTTATATGGGGAATAGGGGACTGTTATATGGGGAATAGGGGACTGTTATATGGGGAATAGGGGACTGTTATATGGGGAATAGGGGACTGTTGTATGGGGAATAGGGGACAGTTATATGGGGAATAGGGGACAGTTATATGGGGAATAGGGGACTGATATATGGGGAATAGGGGACTGTTGTATGGGGAATAGGGGACAGTTATATGGGGAATAGGGGACTGTTGTATGGGGAATAGGGGACAGTTATATGGGGAATAGGGGACTGTTGTATGGGGAATAGGGGACTGTTGAATGGGGAATAGGGGACCTGTTGTATGGGGAATAGGGGACAGTTATATGGGGAATAGGGGACTGATATATGGGGAATAGGGGACTGTTGTATGGGGAATAGGGGACTGTTATATGGGGAATAGGGGACTGATATATGGGGAATAGGGGACTGTTGTATGGGGAATAGGGGACAGTTATATGGGGAATAGGGGATTGTTATATGGGGAATAGGGGACTGTTGTATGGGGAATAGGGGACAGTTATATGGGGAATAGGGGACAGTTATATGGGGAATAGGGGACTGATATATGGGGAATAGGGGACTGTTGTATGGGGAATAGGGGACAGTTATATGGGGAATAGGGGACTGTTGTATGGGGAATAGGGGACAGTTATATGGGGAATAGGGGACTGTTGTATGGGGAATAGGGGACTGTTGAATGGGGAATAGGGGACCTGTTGTATGGGGAATAGGGGACAGTTATATGGGGAATAGGGGACTGATATATGGGGAATAGGGGACTGTTGTATGGGGAATAGGGGACTGTTATATGGGGAATAGGGGACTGTTATATGGGGAATAGGGGACTGATATATGGGGAATAGGGGACAGTTATATGGGGAATAGGGGATTGTTATATGGGGAATAGGGGACTGTTGTATGGGGAATAGGGGACAGTTGTATGGGGAATAGGGGACTGTTATATGGGGAAAAGGGGACTGTTGAATGGGGAATAGGGGACCTGTTGTATGGGGAATAGGGGACTGATATATGGGGAATAGGAGATTGTTATATGGGGAATAGGGGACTGTTGTATGGGGAATAGGGGACAGTTGTATGGGGAATAGGGGACTGTTATATGGGGAATAGGGGACTGTTGTATGGGGAATAGGGGACTGTTGAATGGGGAATAGGGGACCTGTTGTATGGGGAATAGGGGACAGTTATATGGGGAATAGGGGACTGATATATGGGGAATAGGGGACTGTTGTATGGGGAATAGGGGACTGTTATATGGGGAATAGGGGACTGTTATATGGGGAATAGGGGACTGATATATGGGGAATAGGGGACAGTTATATGGGGAATAGGGGATTGTTATATGGGGAATAGGGGACTGTTGTATGGGGAATAGGGGACAGTTGTATGGGGAATAGGGGACTGTTATATGGGGAAAAGGGGACTGTTGAATGGGGAATAGGGGACCTGTTGTATGGGGAATAGGGGACTGATATATGGGAATAGGAGATTGTTATATGGGGAATAGGGGACTGTTGTATGGGGAATAGGGGACAGTTGTATGGGGAATAGGGGACTGTTATATGGGGAATAGGGGACTGTTGTATGGGGAATAGGGGACAGTTATATGGGGAATAGGGGATTGTTATATGGGGAATAGGGGACTGTTGTATGGGGAATAGGGGACAGTTGTATGGGGAATAGGGGACTGTTATATGGGGAATAGGGGACTGTTGTATGGGGAATAGGGGACTGTTGTATGGGGAATAGGGGACTGTTATATGGGGAATAGGGGACTGTTGTATGGGGAATAGGGGACTGTTGTATGGGGAATAGGGGACTGTTGTATGGGGAATAGGGGACTGTTGTATGGGGAATAGGGGACTGTTATATGGGGAATAGGGGACTGTTGTATGGGGAATAGGGGACTGTTGTATGGGGAATAGGGGACTGTTATATGGGGAATAGGGGACTGATATATGGGGAATAGGGGACAGTTATATGGGGAATAGGGGATTGTTATATGGGGAATAGGGGACTGTTATATGGGGAATAGGGGACTGTTATATGGGGAATAGGGGACTGTTATATGGGGAATAGGGGACTGTTGTATGGGGAATAGGGGACTGTTGTATGGGGAATAGGGGACTGTTATATGGGGAATAGGGGACTGTTGTATGGGGAATAGGGGACTGTTGTATGGGGAATAGGGGACTGTTATATGGGGAATAGGGGACTGTTATATGGGGAATAGGGGACTGTTGTATGGGGAATAGGGGACTGTTATATGGGGAATAGGGGACTGTTGTATGGGGAATAGGGGACTGTTGTATGGGGAATAGGGGACTGTTATATGGGGAATAGGGGACTGTTGTATGGGGAATAGGGGACTGTTGTATGGGGAATAGGGGACTGTTGTATGGGGAATAGGGGACTGTTATATGGGGAATAGGGGACTGCTGTATGGGGAATAGGGGACTGTTGTATGGGGAATAGGGGACTGTTGTATGGGGAATAGGGGACTGTTATATGGGGGATAGGGGATTGTTGTATGGGGAATAGGGGACTGTTATATGGGGAATAGGGGACTGTTGTATGGGGAATAGGGGACTGTTATATGGGGAATAGGGGACTGTTGTATGGGGAATAGGGGACTGTTGTATGGGGAATAGGGGACTGTTATATGGGGAATAGGGGACTGTTGTATGGGGAATAGGGGACTGTTGTATGGGGAATAGGGGACTGTTGTATGGGGAATAGGGGACTGTTGTATGGGGAATAGGGGACTGTTGTATGGGGAATAGGGGACTGTTGTATGGGGAATAGGGGACTGTAATATGGGGAATAGGGGACTGTTATATGGGGAATAGGGGACTGTTATATGGGGAATAGGGGACTGTTATATGGGGAATAGGGGACTGTTATATGGGGAATAGGGGACTGTTATATGGGGAATAGGGGTCTATTATATGGGGAATAGGGGACTGTTGAATGGGGAATAGGGGACTGTTGAATGGGGAATAGGGGACTGTTGTATGGGGAATAGGGGACTGTTATATGGGGAATAGGGGACTGTTATATGGGGAATAGGGGACTGTTGTATGGGGAATAGGGGACTGTTATATGGGGAATAGGGGACTGTTGTATGGGGAATAGGGGACTGTTGTATGGGGAATAGGAGATTGTTGTATGGGGAATAGGGGACTGCTGTATGGGGAATGGGGGACTGTTGTATGGGGAATAGGGGACTGTTGTATGGGGAATAGGGGACTGTTATATGGGGAATAGGGGACTGTTATATGGGGAATAGGGGACAGTTGTATGGGGAATAGGGGACTGTTGTATGGGGAATAGGGGACTGTTGTATGGGGAATAGGGGACTGTTATATGGGGAATAGGGGACTGTTATATGGGGAATAGGGGACTGTTGTATGGGGAATAGGGGACTGTTATATGGGGAATAGGGAACAGTTATATGGGGAATAGGGGACTGTTGTATGGGGAATAGGGACAGTTATATGGGGAATAGGGGACTGTTATATGGGGAATAGGGGACTGTTGTATGGGGAATAGGGGACTGTTGTATGGGTAATAGGGGACTGTTATATGGGGAATAGGGGACTGTTATATGGGGAATAGGGGACTGTTGTATGGGGAATAGGGGACTGTTATATGGGGAATAGGGGACTGTTGTATGGGGAATAGGGGACTGTTGTATGGGGAATAGGGGACTGTTATATGGGGAATAGGGGACTGTTGTATGGGGAATAGGGGACTGTTGTATGGGGAATAGGGGACTGTTGTATGGGGAATAGGGGACTGTTGTATGGGGAATAGGGGACTGTTGTATGGGGAATAGGGGACTGTTGTATGGGGAATAGGGGACTGTAATATGGGGAATAGGGGACTGTTATATGGGGAATAGGGGACTGTTATATGGGGAATAGGGGACTGTTATATGGGGAATAGGGGACTGTTATATGGGGAATAGGGGACTGTTATATGGGGAATAGGGGTCTATTATATGGGGAATAGGGGACTGTTGAATGGGGAATAGGGGACTGTTGAATGGGGAATAGGGGACTGTTGTATGGGGAATAGGGGACTGTTATATGGGGAATAGGGGACTGTTATATGGGGAATAGGGGACTGTTGTATGGGGAATAGGGGACTGTTATATGGGGAATAGGGGACTGTTGTATGGGGAATAGGGGACTGTTGTATGGGGAATAGGAGATTGTTGTATGGGGAATAGGGGACTGCTGTATGGGGAATGGGGGACTGTTGTATGGGGAATAGGGGACTGTTGTATGGGGAATAGGGGACTGTTATATGGGGAATAGGGGACTGTTATATGGGGAATAGGGGACAGTTGTATGGGGAATAGGGGACTGTTGTATGGGGAATAGGGGACTGTTGTATGGGGAATAGGGGACTGTTATATGGGGAATAGGGGACTGTTATATGGGGAATAGGGGACTGTTGTATGGGGAATAGGGGACTGTTATATGGGGAATAGGGAACAGTTATATGGGGAATAGGGGACTGTTGTATGGGGAATAGGGACAGTTATATGGGGAATAGGGGACTGTTATATGGGGAATAGGGGACTGTTGTATGGGGAATAGGGGACTGTTGTATGGGTAATAGGGGACTGTTATATGGGGAATAGGGGACTGTTGTATGGGGAATAGGGGACTGTTATATGGGGAATAGGGGACTGTTATATGGGGAATAGGGGACTGTTGTATGGGGAATAGGGGACTGTTGTATGGGGAATAGGGGACTGTTGTATGGGGAATAGGGGACTCTTGTATGGGGAATAGGGGACTGTTATATGGGGAATAGGGGACTGTTATATGGGGAATAGGGGACTGTTGTATGGGGAATAGGGGACTGTTGTATGGGGAATAGGGGACTGTTATATGGGGAATAGGGGACAGTTATACTGGGAATAGGGGACTGTTATATGGGGTATAGGGGACTGTTGTATGGGGAATAGGGGACTGTTATATGGGGAATAGGGGACTGTTGTATGGGGAATAGGGGACTGTTATATGGGGAATAGGGGACTGTTATATTGGGAATAGGGGACTGTTGTATGGGGAATAGGAGACAGTTATACTGGGAATAGGGGACTGTTATATGGGGAATAGGGGACTGTTATATGGGGAATAGGGGACTGTTGTATGGGGAATAGGGGACTGTTGTATGGGGAATAGGGGACTGTTGTATGGGGAATAGGGGACTGTTATATGGGGAATAGGGGACTGATATATGGGGAATAGGAGATTGTTATATGGGGAATAGGGGACTGTTGTATGGGGAATAGGGGACAGTTGTATGGGGAATAGGGGACTGTTATATGGGGAATAGGGGACTGTTGTATGGGGAATAGGGGACTGTTGAATGGGGAATAGGGGACCTGTTGTATGGGGAATAGGGGACAGTTATATGGGGAATAGGGGACTGATATATGGGGAATAGGGGACTGTTGTATGGGGAATAGGGGACTGTTATATGGGGAATAGGGGACTGTTATATGGGGAATAGGGGACTGATATATGGGGAATAGGGGACAGTTATATGGGGAATAGGGGATTGTTATATGGGGAATAGGGGACTGTTGTATGGGGAATAGGGGACAGTTGTATGGGGAATAGGGGACTGTTATATGGGGAAAAGGGGACTGTTGAATGGGGAATAGGGGACCTGTTGTATGGGGAATAGGGGACTGATATATGGGGAATAGGAGATTGTTATATGGGGAATAGGGGACTGTTGTATGGGGAATAGGGGACAGTTGTATGGGGAATAGGGGACTGTTATATGGGGAATAGGGGACTGTTGTATGGGGAATAGGGGACAGTGATATGGGGAATAGGGGATTGTTATATGGGGAATAGGGGACTGTTGTATGGGGAATAGGGGACAGTTGTATGGGGAATAGGGGACTGTTATATGGGGAATAGGGGACTGTTGTATGGGGAATAGGGGACTGTTGTATGGGGAATAGGGGACTGTTATATGGGGAATAGGGGACTGTTGTATGGGGAATAGGGGACTGTTGTATGGGGAATAGGGGACTGTTATATGGGGAATAGGGGACTGATATATGGGGAATAGGGGACAGTTATATGGGGAATAGGGGATTGTTATATGGGGAATAGGGGACTGTTATATGGGGAATAGGGGACTGTTATATGGGGAATAGGGGACTGTTATATGGGGAATAGGGGACTGTTGTATGGGGAATAGGGGACTGTTGTATGGGGAATAGGGGACTGTTATATGGGGAATAGGGGACTGTTGTATGGGGAATAGGGGACTGTTGTATGGGGAATAGGGGACTGTTATATGGGGAATAGGGGACTGTTATATGGGGAATAGGGGACTGTTGTATGGGGAATAGGGGACTGTTATATGGGGAATAGGGGACTGTTGTATGGGGAATAGGGGACTGTTGTATGGGGAATAGGGGACTGTTATATGGGGAATAGGGGACTGTTGTATGGGGAATAGGGGACTGTTGTATGGGGAATAGGGGACTGTTGTATGGGGAATAGGGGACTGTTATATGGGGGATAGGGGATTGTTGTATGGGGAATAGGGGACTGTTATATGGGGAATAGGGGACTGTTGTATGGGGAATAGGGGACTGTTATATGGGGAATAGGGGACTGTTGTATGGGGAATAGGGGACTGTTGTATGGGGAATAGGGGACTGTTATATGGGGAATAGGGGACTGTTGTATGGGGAATAGGGGACTGTTGTATGGGGAATAGGGGACTGTTGTATGGGGAATAGGGGACTGTTGTATGGGGAATAGGGGACTGTTGTATGGGGAATAGGGGACTGTAATATGGGGAATAGGGGACTGTTATATGGGGAATAGGGGACTGTTATATGGGGAATAGGGGACTGTTATATGGGGAATAGGGGACTGTTATATGGGGAATAGGGGACTGTTATATGGGGAATAGGGGTCTATTATATGGGGAATAGGGGACTGTTGAATGGGGAATAGGGGACTGTTGAATGGGGAATAGGGGACTGTTGTATGGGGAATAGGGGACTGTTATATGGGGAATAGGGGACTGTTATATGGGGAATAGGGGACTGTTGTATGGGGAATAGGGGACTGTTATATGGGGAATAGGGGACTGTTGTATGGGGAATAGGGGACTGTTGTATGGGGAATAGGAGACTGTTGTATGGGGAATAGGGGACTGCTGTATGGGGAATGGGGGACTGTTGTATGGGGAATAGGGGACTGTTGTATGGGGAATAGGGGACTGTTATATGGGGAATAGGGGACTGTTATATGGGGAATAGGGGACAGTTGTATGGGGAATAGGGGACTGTTGTATGGGGAATAGGGGACTGTTGTATGGGGAATAGGGGACTGTTATATGGGGAATAGGGGACTGTTATATGGGGAATAGGGGACTGTTGTATGGGGAATAGGGGACTGTTATATGGGGAATAGGGAACAGTTATATGGGGAATAGGGGACTGTTGTATGGGGAATAGGGACAGTTATATGGGGAATAGGGGACTGTTATATGGGGAATAGGGGACTGTTGTATGGGGAATAGGGGACTGTTGTATGGGGAATAGGGGACTGTTATATGGGGAATAGGGGACTGTTGTATGGGGAATAGGGGACTGTTATATGGGGAATAGGGGACTGTTATATGGGGAATAGGGGACTGTTGTATGGGGAATAGGGGACTGTTGTATGGGTAATAGGGGACTGTTGTATGGGGAATAGGGGACTGTTGTATGGGGAATAGGGGACTCTTGTATGGGGAATAGGGGACTGTTATATGGGGAATAGGGGACTGTTGTATGGGGAATAGGGGACTGTTGTATGGGGAATAGGGGACTGTTATATGGGGAATAGGGGACAGTTATACTGGGAATAGGGGACTGTTATATGGGGTATAGGGGACTGTTGTATGGGGAATAGGGGACCTGTTGTATGGGGAATAGGGGACTGTTATATGGGGAATAGGGGACTGTTGTATGGGGAATAGGGGACTGTTATATGGGGAATAGGGGACTGTTATATTGGGAATAGGGGACTGTTGTATGGGGAATAGGAGACAGTTATACTGGGAATAGGGGACTGTTATATGGGGAATAGGGGACTGTTATATGGGGAATAGGGGACTGTTGTATGGGGAATAGGGGACTGTTGTATGGGGAATAGGGGACTGTTGTATGGGGAATAGGGGACTGTTATATGGGGAATAGGGGACAGTTGTATGGGGTATAGGGGACTGTTATATGGGGAATAGGGGACAGTTGTATGGGGAATAGGGGACTGTTGTATGGGGAATAGGGAACTGTTGAATGGGGAATAGGGGACTGTTGTATGGGGAATAGGGGACTGTTATATGGGGAATAGGGAACAGTTATATGGGGAATAGGGAACAGTTATACTGGGAATAGGGGACTATTTGGGACACACCCAGACACTCTTCTGTCATGTAGAACAGAGATATCATCAAATAGAACACCTTATGTCATGTAGAACAGAGATATCATCAAATAGAACACATTATGTCATGTAGAACAGAGATATCATCATATAGACCACATTCTGTCATGTTGAACAGAGATATCATCATATAGAACACATTCTGTCATGTTGAACAGAGATATCATCATATAGAACACATTCTGTCATGTTGAACAGAGATATCATCATATAGACCACATTCTGTCATGTTGAACAGAGATATCATCATATAGAACACATTCTGTCATGTTGAACAGAGATATCATCATATAGAACACATTCTGTCATGTTGAACAGAGATATCATCATATAGACCACATTCTGTCATGTTGAACAGAGATATCATCATATAGAACACATTCTGTCATGTTGAACAGAGATATCATCATATAGAACACATTCTGTCATGTTGAACAGAGATATCATCATATAGAACACATTCTGTCATGTAGAACAGAGATATCATCATATAGAACACATTCTGTCATGTTGAACAGAGATATCATCATATAGAACACATTCTGTCATGTTGAACAGAGATATCATCAAATAGAACACATTATGTCATGTAGAACAGAGATATCATCATATAGACCACATTCTGTCATGTTGAACAGAGATATCATCATATAGAACACATTATGTCATGTTGAACAGAGATATCATCATATAGAACACATTCTGTCATGTAGAACAGAGATATCATCATATAGAACACATTCTGTCAGATTCAGAGGAACAATTTAGGATCTCAATTTGGGCCTGAGATCCTTTCTTTGTCGTTTAAGTTCTCGTTCTCTCTCTGTCTTTCTTATTCCCTCTTCTACTTCTCTCTCCCTCCCTCCCTCTCCTCCTTCCCTCTCCCTACTCCTCCCTCCCTCCCTCCCTCCCTCCCTCCCCTCCCTCCCTCCCTCCCTCCCTCCCTCCCCTCCCTCCCTCCCTCCCTCCCTCCCTCCCTCTCTCTACTTGTCTCTCCCTACTTCTTCCTCCCTCCCTCCACTTCTCTCTCCCTCCCTCCCTCTCCCTCCCTCTCTCTACT
>NC_088231.1:20266647-20269147 GCF_036934945.1 Oncorhynchus masou masou
TCCACCCACACAGACAGCATCGTGAAGAAGGCGCAGCAGCGCCTCTTCAACCTCAGGAGGCTGAAAAAATTCGGCTTATCACCAAAAACACTCACAAACTTCTACAGATGCACAATCGAGAGCATCCTGGCGGGCTGTATCACCGCCTGGTACGGCAACTGCTCCACCCACAACCGTAAGGCTCTCCAGAGGGTAGTGAGGTCTGCACAACGCATCACCGGGGGCAAACTACCTGCACTCCAGGACACCACCCGATGTTACAGGAAGGCCATAAAGATCATCAAGGACAACACCCACTCGAGCCACTGCCTGTTCACCCCGCTATCATCCAGAAGGCGAGGTCAGTACAGGTTCATCAAAGCTGGGACCGAGAGACTGAAAAACAGCTACTATCTCAAGGCCATCACTGTTAAACAGCCACCACTAACATTGAGTGGCTGCTGCCAACACACTGACTCAACTCCAGCCACTTTAATAATGGGAATTGATGTGAAAGGATGTAAAATATATCACTAGCCACTTTAAACAATGCTACCTAATATAATGTTTACATACCCTACATTATTCATCTCATATGTATACGTATATACGGTACTCTATATCATCGACTGCATACTTATGTAATACATGTATCACTAGTCACTTTAACTATGCCACTTTGTTTACATACTCATCTCATATGTATATACTGTACTCTATATCATCTACTGTATCTTGCCTATGCTGCTCTGTACCATCACTCATTCATATATCCTTATGTACATATTCTTTATCCCCTTACACTGTGTATAAGATATTAGTTTTGGAATTGTTAGTTAGATTACTTGTTGGTTATTACTGCATTGTCGGAACTGGAAGCACAAGCATTTCGCTACACTCGCATTAACATTTGCTAACCATGTGTATGTGACAAATAAAATTTGATTTGATTTGATTTGAACTCAGAACATATACACTAACTCAGAACGAATACAGTAACTCAAAACATATACAGTAATTCAGGACTAATACAGTAACTCAGGTACTATTACAGTAACTCAGGTCTATTACAGTAACTCGGGACTAATACAGTAACTCAGGACTAATACAGTAACTCAGAACTAATACAGTAACTCAGGTCTATTACTGTAATTCAGGACTAATACAGTAACTCAGGTCTATTACAGTAACTCAGGTCTATTACAGTAACTCAGGACTAATACAGTAACTCAGGTCTATTACAGTAACTCAGGACTAATACAGTAACTCAGGTCTATTACAGTAACTCAGGTCTATTACAGTAACTCAGAACATTCCTTTTGTCATCACTGTATTTCTCATGTTCATTTTCTTCTTTCCATCTCAGAGGCTGTTGTTATGGCTTACTGAGCAGAAACAGGTTTCATTCCTCATGTGTTTCTGTGCTTCTGGGATTCTCTGAATGAAGCCTCATTAATCACTTGAGAAGCCTGTAGATTCTCTCCCTCTCTCCCTCTCCTCCTCTTCCTTCCTCACCCTCTCCCTCTCTCCCTCTCCTCCTCTTCCTCCCTCACCCTCTCCCTCTCTCCCTCCCCCCTCGTCCTCCCTCACGCTCTCCCTCTCTCCCTCTCTCCCTCTCCTCCTCTTCCTCTTCCTCCCTCACCCTCTCTCCCTCTCCTCCTCCCTACCCTCTCCCCCTCTTCCTCCCTTGGCCTCTCCCTTTCTCCCTCTATCGCCCTCTCCCTCTCTCTCCCTCTTCCTCCCTCACCCTCTCTCACTCTCCCCCTCTTCCTCCCTCTCCCCTCTTCCTCCCTCTCCATCTCTCCCTCTCCTCTTCTTCCTCTCTCCCCCTAATCCTCTGCCTCTCTCCCTCTCCTCCTCTACATCCCTCTCTTCCTCCCTCATCCCCCCTTTCTCCCCCTCTTCCTCCCCTTCACCTAATGAATGGGTAGAATGGTAGGATGAAGACTCTCTGTGTGAGAGTGTGTGTGTGTGTCTGTTTGAGAGTCTGTGTGTGTGTGTGCGTGTGAGAGTCCCTTGACATAGACAGTAGTCTGTATTAGTTATATAATGTCTAGACATAGACAGTAGTCTGTATTAGTTATATAATGATAGACAGTAGTCTGTATTAGTAATATCATGTATTGACATAGACAGGAGTCTGTATTAGTAATATAATATATTGACATAGACAGGAGTCTGTATTAGTAATATAATATATTGACATAGACAGTAGTCTGTATTAGTTATAGAATATATTGACATAGACAGTAGTCTGTATTAGTTATATAATATATTGACATAGACAGTAGTCTGTATTAGTTATAGAATGTCTTGACATAGACAGTAGTCTGTATTAGTTATAGAATGATAGACAGTAGTCTGTATTAGTTATAGAATATATTGACATAGACAGTAGTCTGTATTAGTTATAGAATATATTGACATAGACAGTAGTCTGTATTAGTTATAGAATGATAGACAGTAGTCTGTATTAGTTATAGAATATATTGACATAGACAGTAGTCTGTATTAGTTATAT
>NC_088231.1:20279147-20284147 GCF_036934945.1 Oncorhynchus masou masou
AGTGTGTTCTACCCACCCTCTCTCCCTGTGAAAACCCGTGTGTTCTACCCACCCTCTCTCCCTGTGAAAACCTGTGTGTTCTACCCACCCTCTCTCCCTGTGAAATGTGTTATAGACAGGGTCGTGTGTTATAGACAGGGTCGGAGCAAAAACCTCCAGGAGACGCAGTGACACACACACACACACACCACACACACACACACACACACACACACACACACACACACACACACACACACACACACACACACACACACACACACACACACACGCAGAACACAAAGATTCACCTCACAATGAGGTGATAGCCGAGGGTCCCGGCCGCTGGTGTTGTCACGGTAACAGGCTGTGGTCCAAAAACCCCTACAGGGAATGCGACAACAACAATTGATGAATCAAAAATATGCTGAGGTAAACAGATATACACACACACACACACACACAAACACACAGACACACACAGTTTAACATCATGAGAAACACAATGGGTGTCTGTGTGTAAATTAAATATTCAGTGGAGAAAAAGCCCGGTCTCTTAATCCTGCTTTCTCCCTCCCTCCCTCCCTCCCTCCCTCCCTCCCTCCCTCCCTCCCTCCCTCCCTCCCTCCCTCCCTCCCTCCCTCCCTCCCTCCCTCCCTATCCCCCCAGTTAGTCTGAATCATTCAGAATGGTCTGTGTACCTGTTAAGTGTTGTTCTTCCCATGAGCACTCTTACAGAAAAATCGTGGTGAATGGAATCTGAGCCCACACACACACACACACACACACACACACACACACACACACACACACACACACACACACACACACACACACACACACACACACACACACACACACACACACACACACACACACACACACACACACACACACACACACACACACACACATTCTATTTCCAGTTACTATCCCTTTCTCGTCATCATCTCATCTCTGCCATTTAATTGCTGTGAGTGAAACACCAACACACTGGAGGCAGTGAGGGAGACCCTACGTTATGTTGACGAGTCGTCCAGGTCAGTTTAGGCTCTGACACTCTACAGATAACAGCCAATAGAATGAGTCTGAGGAAAATAGTCATTACCCTCATCAAACAGCAATGTGTGTGTTTCTAATCAATAGATGAACGGGCAGGGATGGACAAGAGTCAATTCCAGAACAATACAACTCTAGGATTCTGGAATGTGATGTGATGAATGCAGATTCCAGAATGTGTCGTGTTCTAGAACATATCCTCCTTCTTCTTCTTCTTCTTCTTGAGGCTGGTTCTTGTCTGGTCAAGCATTACGGAAGGAGACGGAAGTAGAATGCTCCCAGGTCTTCCGAGCCTCAAGGTGTTGTTTATAGCCACATGATTAGAATAATACACTTGTTGTTTTGATTTATAATAATATATATAATATAATATATCCCATTTAGCAGACGCTTTTGTCCAAAGCGACTTACAAGTCGGCTGGGGCCACTACTTTTACATATGGGTGGTCCCAGCGGGAATCGAACCCACGACGCTTGGCGTTGCAAGCGCCATGCTCTACCGACTGAGCCACACAGGACCCCAGATTTGTAATGTATTATTGCATACATATTTATGAAATAAAGTGTCAGTGTGAAATGACATGGTTGTGTTAAATACATGTTCATGATGTTTCATGCGTTCTACTAGTGACTTTCACCGTTGTCCCGATTCAACCAGATGTTTTGAGTGACACACTGGGGATGTACTTGTCCTGGTACACGCCTCACCATGTTGGTTCTCTTCCCAGATCCCAGCTAGGAAGGAGAGAAATCAGGCTACACTGTATAATCCAGTTTCATTTCTACAGGATTATTTTAGTAGATACAAGGGCCTCTGGAAAGGATTAGAGTGGGAAGACTTGAGTCTGTTGAGCTGAATGTTACTGACGTGTCTGTGTTAGAAGACAAGAACTCAGAGCTGCCTTGGAGAGAGAGAGAGAGAGAGAGAGAGAGAGAAGGAAGAAAGGGAGGAGAGAGAGAGAGAGAGAGAGAGAGAGAGAGAAGGAAGAAAGGGAGGAGAGAGAGAGAAGGAAGAAAGGGAGGAGAGAGAGAGAAGGAAGAAAGGGAGGAGAGAGAGAGAGAGAGAGAGAGAGAGAGAGAGAGAGAAGGAAGAAAGGGAGGAGAGAGAGAGAAGGAAGAAAGGGAGGAGAGAGAGAGAAGGAAGAAAGGGAGGAGAGAGAGAGAGAGAGAGAAGGAAGAAAGGGAGGAGAGAGAAAGAGAGAGAGAGATAGAGAGAGAGAAGGAAGAAAGGGAGGAGAGAGAGAGAAAGAGAGAGAGAGAGATAGAGAGAGAGAGAGAAGGAAGAAAGGGAGGAGAGAGAGAAAGAGAGAGAGAAGGACGAAAGGGAGGAGAGAGAGAGCAAGAAGAGATAGAGAGAGAAGGAAGGGAGGAGAGAGAGAGAAAGAGAGAGAGGACGAAAGGGAGGAGAGAGAGAGCAAGAGAGATAAAGAGAGAGAGAAGGAAGGGAGGAGAGAGAGAGAACGAGAGTCAGAGAGAGAAAGAGAGAGAACGACAGTCAGAGAGAGAGAGATGGAGAGAGAGAGAAGGAAAAAGAGAAGAAAGAGAGAAGGAAGAGGGGGGTGAAAAAGAGAGAGGAAGAGAGAGAAAGAGAATCAGAGAGAGAGAAGGAAGAGAGGGGGCAAAAAAGAGAGAGGAAGAGAGAGAGCGAGAGAGAACGACAGTCGGAGAGAGAGAGAAGGAAAAAGAGGAGTGAGAGAGAGAAGAAATAGAGGGGGTGGAGAGAGAGCTAGACGCACATAGAAGACAGAGAGAAGGAAGAGAGAGAGGAGAGAGAGAGATAACACCGCCAGGCAGCACTAAGCGATCACAGCACTCCAGCAGGGATCTGACCCATATAACCCGCTGCTCGTTTAATCAGCCTGCTGGCGGAGCAGCGCAGAGCCCGGCCGCATCTCAATAGTGGCTTTCTACCTTCCTCTCTTTAGTTTCCTCTCTTTAGTTTCCTCTCTTTAGTGTCCTCTCCTTTAGTGTCCTCTCCTTAGTGTCCTCTCCTTAGTGTCCTCTCCTTTAGTGTCCTCTCCTTAGTGTCCTCTCCTTAGTGTCCTCTCCTTAGTGTCCTCTCCTTAGTGTCCTCTCCTTAGTGTCCCCTCCTTGGTTTCCTCTCCTTAGTTTCCTCTCTTTAGTGTCCTCTCCTTAGTTTCCTCTCTATAGTTTCCTCTCTATAGTTTCCTCTCCTATAGTTCCCTCTCCTTAGTTTCCTCTCTATAGTTTCCTCTCCTTAGTTTCCTCTCTTTAGTGTCCTCTCCTTAGTGTCCTCTCCTTAGTTTCCTCTCTATAGTTTCCTCTCCTTAGTTTCCTCTCTTTAGTGTCCTCTCTTTAGTTTCCTCTCCTATAGTTTCCTCTCCTTTAGTTTCCTCTCCTTTAGTTTCCTCTCCTTAGTTTCCTCTCTATAGTTTCCTCTCTATAGTTTCCTCTCCTATAGTTTCCTCTCCTTAGTTTCCTCTCTATAGTTTCCTCTCCTTAGTTTCCTCTCTTTAGTGTCCTCTCCTTTAGTTTTCTCTCTTTAGTGTCCTCTCCTTTAGTTTCCTCTCTTTAGTTTCCTCTCCTATAGTTTAATCTCTATTGTTTCCTCTCCTTTAGTTTCCTCTCCTAAGTTTCCTCTCTATAGGTGCATCTCCTTTAGTTTTCTCTCCTTAGTGTCCTCTCCTTAGTTTCCTCTATTTAGTGTCCTCTCCTTTAGTTGCCTCTCCTTTAGTTTCCTCTCTTTAGTTTCCTCTCCTTTAGTTTCCTCTCCTTAGTTTCCTCTCCTTTAGTTTCCTCTCCTTTAGTTTTCTCTCTTTAGTGTCCTCTCCTTTAGTTTCCTCTCTTTAGTTCCCTCTCCTTAGTTTCCTCTCTTTAGTGTCCTCTCTTTAGTTTCCTCTCCTTTAGTTTCCTCTCCTTTAGTTTCCTCTCTTTAGTTTCCTCTCTTTAGTTTCCTCTCCTTTAGTTTCCTCTCTTTAGTGTCCTCTCCTTTAGTTGCCTCTCCTTTAGTTTCCTCTCTTTAGTTTCCTCTCCTTTAGTTTCCTCTCTATAGTTTCCTCTCCTATAGTTTCCTCTCCTTTAGTTCCTTCATCGTCATTAAATATGAACCTGATTTCTCCACTAATTTCCTGTCATTTCGTTTCCTTTCCTTTCTATCATTGTGTTTACATCTATATAGTAGTGATTCCATTGGACAGGTGACATGGAGTCCTGATAGACATCTATCATTCTGTTTACATCTATATAGTACTGATTAAATTGTCAATCAAGGAGGGGAGGCACAGAGGAAACCACTCAAAAGTCCTGAGTGGCTTCCTCATTTCCTTTCCTCATTTCATTTCCTTTCTCTCATTTCATGTTCCTTCCTGTCCTTTAGATGCACTAAACTTGAAACTGTAATGTAGTGGGCCGTGATAGGGTAAGACTATGAGACACACTGAAAGGAGACATACTGAAATGAGACATACTGAAAGGAGACATACTGAAATGAGACATACTGAAATGAGACATACTGAAATGAGACGTACTGAAGGACATACTGAAAGGAGACATACTGAAGGACATACTGAAAGGAGACATACTGAAATGAGACATACTGAAAGGAGACATGCTGAAATGAGACATACTGAAAGGAGACATGCTGAAATGAGACATACTGAAAGGAGACATGCTGAAATGAGACATACTGAAAGGAGACATACTGAAATGAGACATACTGAAAGGAGACATACTGAAAGGAGACATACTGAAATGAGACATACTGAAAGGAGACATACTGAAATGAGACATACTGAAAGGAGACATACTGAAAGGAGACATACTGAAATGAGACATACTGAAAGGAGACATGCTGAAATGAGACATACTGAAAGGAGACATACTGAAAGGAGACATACTGAAATGAGACATACTGAAAGGAGACATGCTGAAATGAGACATACTGAAAGGAGACATGCTGAAATGAGACATACTGAAAGGAGACATACTGAAAGGAGACATAC
>NC_088231.1:20296647-20311647 GCF_036934945.1 Oncorhynchus masou masou
GGTTAGGAAATATCCCAATATCCTGCATTCATAATGACTGAATCCCAGCCAGGGTTAGGAAATATCCCAATATCCGGGTGTCATAATGACTGAATCCCAGCCAGGGTTAGGAAATATCCCAATATCCTGCATTCATAATGACTGAATCCCAGCCAGGGTTAGGAAATATCCCAATATCCTCCATTCATAATGACTGAATCCCAGCCAGGGTTAGGAAATATCCCAATATCCTCCATTCATAATGACTGAATCCCAGCCAGGGTTAGGAAATATCCCAATATCCTCCATTCATAATGACTGAATCCCAGCCAGGGTTAGGAAATATCCCAATATCCTCCATTCATAATGACTGAATCCCAGCCAGGGTTAGGAAATATCCCAATATCCTCCATTCATAATGACTGAATCCCAGCCAGGGTTAGGAAATATCCCAATATCCTGCATTCATAATGACTGAATCCCAGCCAGGGTTAGGAAATATCCCAATATCCTCCATTCATAATGACTGAATCCCAGCCAGGGTTAGGAAATATCCCAATATCCTCCATTCATAATGACTGAATCCCAGCCAGGGTTAGGAAATATCCCAATATCCTGGTGTCATAATGACTGAATCCCAGCCAGGGTTAGGAAATATCCCAATATCCTCCATTCATAATGACTGAATCCCAGCCAGGGTTAGGAAATATCCCTGCTGTCATAATGACTGAATCCCAGCCAGGGTTAGGAAATATCCCAATATCCTGCATTCATAATGACTGAATCCCAGCCAGGGTTAGGAAATATCCCAATATCCTGCATTCACAATGACTGAATCCCAGCCAGGGTTAGGAAATATCCCAATATCCTCCATTCATAATGACTGAATCCCAGCCAGGGTTAGGAAATATCCCAATATCCTCCATTCATAATGACTGAATCCCAGCCAGGGTTAGGAAATATCCCAATATCCTCCATTCATAATGACTGAATCCCAGCCAGGGTTAGGAAATATCCCAATATCCTATCTGAATCCCAGCCAGGGTTAGGAAATATCCCTGCTGTCATAATGACTGAATCCCAGCCTCCATTCATAATGACTGAATCCCAGCCAGGGTTAGGAAATATCCCTGCTGTCATAATGACTGAATCCCAGCCAGGGTTAGGAAATATCCCAATATCCTGCATTCATAATGACTGAATCCCAGCCAGGGTTAGGAAATATCCCAATATCCTCCATTCATAATGACTGAATCCCAGCCAGGGTTAGGAAATATCCCTGCTGTCATAATGACTGAATCCCAGCCAGGGTTAGGAAATATCCCAATATCCTGCATTCATAATGACTGAATCCCAGCCAGGGTTAGGAAATATCCCAATATCCTCCATTCATAATGACTGAATCCCAGCCAGGGTTAGGAAATATCCCAATATCCTCCATTCATAATGACTGAATCCCAGCCAGGGTTAGGAAATATCCCAATATCCTGCATTCATAATGACTGAATCCCAGCCAGGGTTAGGAAATATCCCAATATCCTGCATTCACAATGACTGAATCCCAGCCAGGGTTAGGAAATATCCCAATATCCTGCATTCACAATGACTGAATCCCAGCCAGGGTTAGGAAATATCCCAATATCCTGCATTCATAATGACTGAATCCCAGCCAGGGTTAGGAAATATCCCAATATCCTCCATTCATAATGACTGAATCCCAGCCAGGGTTAGGAAATATCCCAATATCCTCCATTCACAATGACTGAATCCCAACCAGGGTTAGGAAATATCCCAATATCCTCCATTCATAATGACTGAATCCCAGCCAGGGTTAGGAAATATCCCAATATCCTGCATTCATAATGACTGAATCCCAGCCAGGGTTAGGAAATATCCCAATATCCTCCATTCATAATGACTGAATCCCAGCCAGGGTTAGGAAATATCCCAATATCCTGCATTCATAATGACTGAATCCCAGCCAGGGTTAGGAAATATCCCAATATCCTCCATTCATAATGACTGAATCCCAGCCAGGGTTAGGAAATATCCCAATATCCTCCATTAATGACTGAATCCCAGCCAGGGTTAGGAAATATCCCAATATCCTCCATTCATAATGACTGAATCCCAGCCAGGGTTAGGAAATATCCCAATATCCTCCATTCATAATGACTGAATCCCAGCCAGGGTTAGGAAATATCCCAATATCCTGCATTCATAATGACTGAATCCCAGCCAGGGTTAGGAAATATCCCAATATCCTCCATTCATAATGACTGAATCCCAGCCAGGGTTAGGAAATATCCCAATATCCTCCATTCATAATGACTGAATCCCAGCCAGGGTTAGGAAATCCCAATATCCATTCATGACTGAATCCCAGCCAGGGTTAGGAAATATCCCAATATCCTCATTAATGACTGAATCCCAGCCAGGGTTAGGAAATATCCCAATATCCTGCATTCATAATGACTGAATCCCAGCCAGGGTTAGGAAATATCCCAATATCCTCCATTCATAATGACTGAATCCCAGCCAGGGTTAGGAAATATCCCAATATCCTCCATTCATAATGACTGAATCCCAGCCAGGGTTAGGAAATATCCCAATATCCTCCATTCATAATGACTGAATCCCAGCCAGGGTTAGGAAATATCCCAATATCCTCCATTCATAATGACTGAATCCCAGCCAGGGTTAGGAAATATCCCAATATCCTCCATTCATAATGACTGAATCCCAGCCAGGGTTAGGAAATATCCCAATATCCTCCATTCATAATGACTGAATCCCAGCCAGGGTTAGGAAATATCCCAATATCCTCCATTCATAATGACTGAATCCCAGCCAGGGTTAGGAAATATCCCAATATCCTCCATTCATAATGACTGAATCCCCCAGCCAGGGTTAGGAAATATCCCAATATCCTCCATTCATAATGACTGAATCCCAGCCAGGGTTAGGAAATATCCCAATATCCTCCATTCACAATGACTGAATCCCAGCCAGGGTTAGGAAATATCCCAATATCCTCCATTCATAATGACTGAATCCCAGCCAGGGTTAGGAAATATCCCAATATCCTCCATTCACAATGACTGAATCCCAGCCAGGGTTAGGAAATATCCCAATATCCTCCATTCATAATGACTGAATCCCAGCCAGGGTTAGGAAATATCCCAATATCCTCCATTCATAATGACTGAATCCCAGCCAGGGTTAGGAAATATCCCAATATCCTCCATTCATAATGACTGAATCCCAGCCAGGGTTAGGAAATATCCCAATATCCTCCATTCATAATGACTGAATCCCAGCCAGGGTTAGGAAATATCCCAATATCCTGCATTCATAATGACTGAATCCCAGCCAGGGTTAGGAAATATCCCAATATCCTCCCAGCCATTCATAATGACTGAATCCCAGCCAGGGTTAGGAAATATCCCAATATCCTACATTCATAATGACTGAATCCCAGCCAGGGTTAGGAAATATCCCAATATCCTCCATTCATAATGACTGAATCCCAGCCAGGGTTAGGAAATATCCCAATATCCTACATTCATAATGACTGAATCCCAGCCAGGGTTAGGAAATATCCCAATATCCTCCATTCATAATGACTGAATCCCAGCCAGGGTTAGGAAATATCCCAATATCCTGCTGTCATAATGACTGAATCCCAGCCAGGGTTAGGAAATATCCCAATATCCTGCATTCATAATGACTGAATCCCAGCCAGGGTTAGGAAATATCCCAATATCCTCCATTCATAATGACTGAATCCCAGCCAGGGTTAGGAAATATCCCAATATCCTCCATTCACAATGACTGAATCCCAGCCAGGGTTAGGAAATATCCCAATATCCTCCATTCATAATGACTGAATCCCAGCCAGGGTTAGGAAATATCCCAATATCCTCCATTCATAATGACTGAATCCCAGCCAGGGTTAGGAAATATCCCAATATCCTCCATTCATAATGACTGAATCCCAGCCAGGGTTAGGAAATATCCCAATATCCTGCATTCATAATGACTGAATCCCAGCCAGGGTTAGGAAATATCCCAATATCCTCCATTCATAATGACTGAATCCCAGCCAGGGTTAGGAAATATCCCAATATCCTCCATTCATAATGACTGAATCCCAGCCAGGGTTAGGAAATATCCCAATATCCTCCATTCATAATGACTGAATCCCAGCCAGGGTTAGGAAATATCCCAATATCCTCCATTCACAATGACTGAATCCCAGCCAGGGTTAGGAAATATCCCAATATCCTGCATTCATAATGACTGAATCCCAGCCAGGGTTAGGAAATATCCCAATATCCTCCATTCATAATGACTGAATCCCAGCCAGGGTTAGGAAATATCCCAATATCCTCCATTCATAATGACTGAATCCCAGCCAGGGTTAGGAAATATCCCAATATCCCGCTGTCATAATGACTGAATCCCAGCCAGGGTTAGGAAATATCCCAATATCCTACATTCATAATGACTGAATCCCAGCCAGGGTTAGGAAATATCCCAATATCCTCCATTCATAATGACTGAATCCCAGCCAGGGTTAGGAAATATCCCAATATCCTCCATTCATAATGACTGAATCCCAGCCAGGGTTAGGAAATATCCCAATATCCTCCATTCACAATGACTGAATCCCAGCCAGGGTTAGGAAATATCCCAATATCCTCCATTCATAATGACTGAATCCCAGCCAGGGTTAGGAAATATCCCAATATCCTCCATTCACAATGACTGAATCCCAGCCAGGGTTAGGAAATATCCCAATATCCTGCATTCATAATGACTGAATCCCAGCCAGGGTTAGGAAATATCCCAATATCCTCCATTCATAATGACTGAATCCCAGCCAGGGTTAGGAAATATCCCAATATCCTCCATTCATAATGACTGAATCCCAGCCAGGGTTAGGAAATATCCCAATATCCCGCTGTCATAATGACTGAATCCCAGCCAGGGTTAGGAAATATCCCAATATCCTACATTCATAATGACTGAATCCCAGCCAGGGTTAGGAAATATCCCAATATCCTCCATTCATAATGACTGAATCCCAGCCAGGGTTAGAAATATCCCAATATCCTACATTCATAATGACTGAATCCCAGCCAGGGTTAGGAAATATCCCAATATCCTCCATTCACAATGACTGAATCCCAGCCAGGGTTAGGAAATATCCCAATATCCTCCATTCATAATGACTGAATCCCAGCCAGGGTTAGGAAATATCCCAATATCCTCCATTCATAATGACTGAATCCCAGCCAGGGTTAGGAAATATCCCAATATCCTGCTGTCACAATGACTGAATCCCAGCCAGGGTTAGGAAATATCCCAATATCCTGGTGTCATAATGACTGAATCCCAGCCAGGGTTAGGAAATATCCCAATATCCTCCATTCATAATGACTGAATCCCAGCCAGGGTTAGGAAATATCCCAATATCCTGCATTCATAATGACTGAATCCCAGCCAGGGTTAGGAAATATCCCAATATCCTCCATTCATAATGACTGAATCCCAGCCAGGGTTAGGAAATATCCCAATATCCTCCATTCATAATGACTGAATCCCAGCCAGGGTTAGGAAATATCCCAATATCCTCCATTCATAATGACTGAATCCCAGCCAGGGTTAGGAAATATCCCAATATCCTGCTGTCACAATGACTGAATCCCAGCCAGGGTTAGGAAATATCCCAATATCCTGCATTCATAATGACTGAATCCCAGCCAGGGTTAGGAAATATCCCAATATCCTGCATTCATAATGACTGAATCCCAGCCAGGGTTAGGAAATATCCCAATATCCTCCATTCATAATGACTGAATCCCAGCCAGGGTTAGGAAATATCCCAATATCCTCCATTCATAATGACTGAATCCCAGCCAGGGTTAGGAAATATCCCAATATCCTCCATTCATAATGACTGAATCCCAGCCAGGGTTAGGAAATATCCCAATATCCTCCATTCATAATGACTGAATCCCAGCCAGGGTTAGGAAATATCCCAATATCCTGCATTCATAATGACTGAATCCCAGCCAGGGTTAGGAAATATCCCAATATCCTGCATTCATAATGACTGAATCCCAGCCAGGGTTAGGAAATATCCCAATATCCTGCATTCATAATGACTGAATCCCAGCCAGGGTTAGGAAATATCCCAATATCCTGCTGTCACAATGACTGAATCCCAGCCAGGGTTAGGAAATATCCCAATATCCTGCTGTCACAATGACTGAATCCCAGCCAGGGTTAGGAAATATCCCAATATCCTGCATTCATAATGACTGAATCCCAGCCAGGGTTAGGAAATATCCCAATATCCTCCATTCATAATGACTGAATCCCAGCCAGGGTTAGGAAATATCCCAATATCCTCCATTCATAATGACTGAATCCCAGCCAGGGTTAGGAAATATCCCAATATCCTACATTCACAATGACTGAATCCCAGCCAGGGTTAGGAAATATCCCAATATCCTCCATTCATAATGACTGAATCCCAGCCAGGGTTAGGAAATATCCCAATATCCTGCATTCATAATGACTGAATCCCAGCCAGGGTTAGGAAATATCCCAATATCCTGGTGTCATAATGACTGAATCCCAGCCAGGGTTAGGAAATATCCCAATATCCTCCATTCATAATGACTGAATCCCAGCCAGGGTTAGGAAATATCCCAATATCCTCCATTCATAATGACTGAATCCCAGCCAGGGTTAGGAAATATCCCAATATCCTGCATTCATAATGACTGAATCCCAGCCAGGGTTAGGAAATATCCCAATATCCTGCATTCATAATGACTGAATCCCAGCCAGGGTTAGGAAATATCCCAATATCCTCCATTCATAATGACTGAATCCCAGCCAGGGTTAGGAAATATCCCAATACCCTCCATTCATAATGACTGAATCCCAGCCAGGGTTAGGAAATATCCCAATATCCTCCATTCATAATGACTGAATCCCAGCCAGGGTTAGGAAATATCCCAATACCCTCCATTCACAATGACTGAATCCCAGCCAGGGTTAGGAAATATCCCAATATCCTCCATTCATAATGACTGAATCCCAGCCAGGGTTAGGAAATATCCCAATAACCTGCATTCATAATGACTGAATCCCAGCCAGGGTTAGGAAATATCCCAATATCCTCCATTCATAATGACTGAATCCCAGCCAGGGTTAGGAAATATCCCAATATCCTCCATTCATAATGACTGAATCCCAGCCAGGGTTAGAAAATATCCCAATATCCTCCATTCATAATGACTGAATCCCAGCCAGGGTTAGGAAATATCCCAATATCCCGCTGTCATAATGACTGAATCCCAGCCAGGGTTAGGAAATATCCCAATATCCTCCATTCATAATGACTGAATCCCAGCCAGGGTTAGGAAATATCCCAATATCCTCCATTCACAATGACTGAATCCCAGCCAGGGTTAGGAAATATCCCAATATCCTCCATTCATAATGACTGAATCCCAGCCAGGGTTAGGAAATATCCCAATATCCTCCATTCATAATGACTGAATCCCAGCCAGGGTTAGGAAATATCCCAATATCCTCCATTCATAATGACTGAATCCCAGCCAGGGTTGAATATCCCAAGCATTCATAATGACTGAATCCCAGCCAGGGTTAAATATCCCAATATCCTGCATTCATAATGACTGAATCCCAGCCAGGGTTAGGAAATATCCCAATATCCTCCATTCATAATGACTGAATCCCAGCCAGGGTTAGGAAATATCCCAATATCCTCCATTCATAATGACTGAATCCCAGCCAGGGTTAGGAAATATCCCAATATCCTCCATTCATAATGACTGAATCCCAGCCAGGGTTAGGAAATATCCCAATATCCTCCATTCATAATGACTGAATCCCAGCCAGGGTTAGGAAATATCCCAATATCCTCCATTCATAATGACTGAATCCCAGCCAGGGTTAGGAAATATCCCAATATCCTACATTCATAATGACTGAATCCCAGCCAGGGTTATGAAATATCCCAATATCCTGGTGTCATAATGACTGAATCCCAGCCAGGGTTAGGAAATATCCCAATATCCTCCATTCATAATGACTGAATCCCAGCCAGGGTTAGGAAATATCCCAATATCCTGCATTCATAATGACTGAATCCCAGCCAGGGTTAGGAAATATCCCAATATCCTCCATTCATAATGACTGAATCCCAGCCAGGGTTAGGAAATATCCCAATATCCTCCATTCATAATGACTGAATCCCAGCCAGGGTTAGGAAATATCCCAATATCCTCCATTCATAATGACTGAATCCCAGCCAGGGTTAGGAAATATCCCAATATCCTGCATTCATAATGACTGAATCCCAGCCAGGGTTAGGAAATATCCCAATATCCTCCATTCATAATGACTGAATCCCAGCCAGGGTTAGGAAATATCCCAATATCCTCCATTCATAATGACTGAATCCCAGCCAGGGTTAGGAAATATCCCAATATCCTCCATTCACAATGACTGAATCCCAGCCAGGGTTAGGAAATATCCCAATATCCTGCATTCATAATGACTGAATCCCAGCCAGGGTTAGGAAATATCCCAATATCCTCCATTCATAATGACTGTCAGGGCTAGACACATTGTGAGGAGATTATAAAGCCATTTAAACTGGGAACAACCATTTCAGTAACGGGCTGTAAATCTAACGAAGGCTTCCAACACGCCGGCAGCTTCATTGGTATACACACAACCCACCGAACGCACCGCGAGGCAAACGCAGCGTCGCGTTGGACATGAATGGCGTTCCGGTGGACCAGAATGTCATGACGCCGTCGGGGTGTTTGAAGGCGTAACCGATTGGATTCGCTTGGAAAAATACATGTTATTTATATTTTGTTGTAGCTTAAAGATCAATCAATCAATCAATCAATGTACATGTAAAAACATAGATATAGATACAAAACAAATATAGAAAGACCACTTGTCAGACTGGTTAAACTGGTTAGACTGGTTAGACTGGTCAGACTGGTTAGACTGGTCAGACTGGTTAGACTGGTCAGACTGGTCAGACTGGTTAGACTGGTCAGACTGGTTAGACTGGTCAGACTGGTCAGACTGGTTAGACTGGTTAGACTGGTTAGACTGGTCGGACTGGTCGGACTGGTCAGACTGGTCAGACTGGTTAGACTGGTTAGACTGTTCAGACTGGTTAGACTGGTTAGACTGGTCAGACTGGTCAGACTGGTTAGACTGGTCAGACTGGTCAGACTGGTCAGATGGTCAGACTGGTTAGACTGGTCAGACTGGTTAGACTGGTTAGACTGTTCAGACTGGTTAGACTGGTTAGACTGGTTAGACTGGTCAGACTGGTCAGACTGGTCAGATGGTTAGACTGGTCAGACTGGTCAGACTGGTTAGACTGGTCAGACTGGTTAGACTGTTCAGACTGGTCAGACTGGTTAGACTGGTCAGACTGGTTAGACTGGTTAGACTGGTCAGACTGGTTAGACTGGTCAGAGTGGTCAGACTGGTTAAACTGGTCAGACTGGTCAGACTGGTTAGACTGCTCAGACTAGTTAGACTGGTTAGACTGGTTAGACTGGTTAGACTGGTTAGACTGTTCAGACTGGTTAGACTGGTTAGACTGGTCAGACTGGTCAGACTGGTTAGACTGGTCAGACTGGTTAGACTGGTTAGACTGGTCAGACTGGTTAGACTGGTCAGAGTGGTCAGACTGGTTAAACTGGTCAGACTGGTCAGACTGGTTAGACTGCTCAGACTAGTTAGACTGGTTAGACTGGTCAGACTGGTTAGACTGGTTAGACTGGTCAGACTGGTTAAACTGGTCAGACTGGTTAGACTGGTCAGACTGGTTAGACTGGTTGGACTGGTCAGACTGGTTAGACTGGTCAGACTGGTTAGACTGGTCAGACTGGTTAGACTGGTCAGACTGGTCAGACTGGTTAGACTGGTTAGACTGGTCAGACTGGTTAGACTGGTTAGACTGGTCAGACTGGTTAGACTGGTTAGACTGGTCAGACTAGTTAGACTGGTTAGACTGGTTAGACTGGTCAGACTGGTTAGACTGGTTAGACTGGTTAGACTGGTCAGACTGGTTAGACTGGTCAGACTGGTCAGACTGGTTAGACTGGTTAGACGAGGAGGAATAAGAGTCAGAGTCTGGTTCATGTGTTTCAATAGGCATGGAATAAATAACTGGAATAACTAGCCATCTGGGCCAGTCTTAGTGTAGTGGGACAGTCTTAGTGTAGTGGGCCAGTCTTAGTGTAGTGGGCCAGTCTTAATGTAGTGGGCCAGTCTTAGTGTGCTGGGCCAGTCTTAGTGTAGTTGGCCAGTCTTAGTGTAGTGGGCCAGTCTTAGTGCAGTGGGCCAGTCTTAGTGTAGTGGGCCAGTCTTAGTGCAGTGGGCAAGTCTTAGTGTAGTGGGCCAGTCTTAGTGTAGTGGGCCAGTCTTAGTGTAGTGGGCCAGTCTTAGTGTACTGGGCCAGTTTTAGTGTGCTGGGCCAGTCTTAGTGTATTGGGCCAGTCTTAGTGTAGTGGGCCAGTCTTAGTGTACTGGGCCAGTCTTAGTGTACTGGGCCAGTCTTAGTGTACTGGGCCAGTCTTAGTGTGCTGGGCCAGTCTTAGTGTAGTGGGCCAGTCTTAGTGTAGTGGGCCAGTCTTAGTGTAGTGGGCCAGTCTTAGTGTAGTTGGCCAGTCTTAGTGCAGTGGGCCAGTCTTAGTGCAGTGGGCCAGTCTTAGTGCAGTGGGCCAGTCTTAGTGTACTGGGCCAGTCTTAGTGTAGTTGGCCAGTCTTAGTGTAGTGGGCCAGTCTTAGTGTAGTGGGCCAGTCTTAGTGTACTGGGCCAGTCTTAGTGTAGTTGGCCAGTCTTAGTGTAGTGGGCCAGTCTTAGTGTAGTGGGCCAGTCTTAGTGTAGTGGGCCAGTCTTAGTGTAGTTGGCCAGTCTTAGTGTAGTGGGCCAGTCTTAGTGTAGTTGGCCAGTCTTAGTGTAGTGGGCCAGTCTTAGTGTAGTGGGCCGGTCTTAGTGTAGTGGGCCGGTCTTAGTGTAGTGGGCCGGTCTTAGTGTACTGGGCCAGTCTTAGTGTAGTGGGCCAGTCTTAGTGTAGTGGGCCAGTCTTAGTGTAGTGGGCCAGTCTTAGTGTAGTGGGCCAGTCTTAGTGCAGTGGGCCAGTCTTAGTGTAGTGGGCCAGTCTTAGTGTAGTGGGCCAGTCTTAGTGTAGAGGACCAGTCTTAGAGTAGTGGGCCAGTCTTAGTGTAGTGGGCCAGTCTTAGTGTAGTGGGACAGTCTTAGTGTAGTGGGCCAGTCTTAGTGTACTGGGCCAGTCTTAGTGTAGTCGGCCAGTCTTAGTGTAGTCGGCCAGTCTTAGTGTAGTCGGCCAGTCTTAGTGTAGTGGGCCAGTGTTAGTGTAGTGGGACAGTCTTAGTGTAGAGGGCCAGTCTTAGTGTAGTGGGCCAGTTTTAGTGTAGTGGGCCAGTCTTTGTGTAGTGGGCCAGTCTTAGTGTAGTGGGCCAGTGTTAGTGTAGTGGGACAGTCTTAGTGTAGAGGACCAGTCTTAGAGTAGTGGGCCAGTCTTAGTGTAGTGGGCCAGTCTTAGTGTAGTGGGACAGTCTTAGTGTAGTGGGCCAGTCTTAGTGTACTGGGCCAGTCTTAGTGTAGTCGGCCAGTCTTAGTGTAGTCGGCCAGTCTTAGTGTAGTGGGCCAGTGTTAGTGTAATGGGACAGTCTTAGTGTAGAGGGCCAGTCTTAGTGTAGTGGGCCAGTTTTAGTGTAGTGGGCCAGTCTTTGTGTAGTGGGCCAGTCTTAGTGCAGTGGGCCAGTCTTAGTGTAGTGGGCCAGTCTTAGTGTAGTGGGCCAGTCTTAGTGTAGTGGGCCAGTCTTAGTGCAGTGGGCCAGTCTTAGTGCAGTGGGCCAGTCTTAGAGTAGTGGGCCAGTCTTAGTGTAGTGGGCCAGTCTTAGAGTAGTGGGCAAGTCTTAGTGTAGTGGGCCAGTCTTAGTGTAGTGGACCAGTCTTAGTGTAGTGGGCCAGTCTTAGTGTAGTGGGCCAGTCTTAGTGTAGTCGGCCAGTCTTAGTGTAGTGGGCCAGTGTTAGTGTAGTGGGCCAGTCTTAGTGTACTGGGCCAGTCTTAGAGTAGTGGGCAAGTCTTAGTGTAGTGGGCCAGTCTTAGTGTAGTGGACCAGTCTTAGTGTAGTGGGCCAGTCTTAGTGTAGAGGACCAGTCTTAGAGTAGTGGGCCATGCCAAAGACTTCCTCTCTTCTGTCCTTCATAGAGGAAGTGACATCAGCAGTGGGCTAACGATAGCATTGGGAGGAACTTATATAAACTTCTCTTTCCTCCGTCAGCGCATTATAAATAACAGTATTGCTGTTATACTGAATAGGTCGTAGTATCCTTGGTTACCTCTGTTGAGTGTGGCTGAGCTGTTGATGTCTCCTGTCATGAAGGATGACTCCTGTTTCCTCACTGTGTCGTTCCACATTCTCCTGATACGACTCTGATGGAGGGATGGATGGGGGAGGGAGGGAGAGAAGGAGGGAGGAGAGGGAAGGAGAGAAGTAAGGGGGAGGGAGGGAAGAGGGGAGGAGAGATGGAAGAGGGAGAGAGGGAAGAGGGGAGGAGAGGGAGGGAGAGGTGGAAGAGGGAGAGAGGGAAGAGGGGAGGAGAGGGAGGGAGAGAAGGAAGAGGGAGGGAGGGAAGAGGGGAGGAGAGGGAGGGAGAGAAGGAAGAGGGGAGGAGAGGGAGGGAGAGAAGTAAGGGGGAGGGAGGGAAGAGGGGAGGAGAGGAGAGGGAGGGAGAGACGGAAGAGGGAGAGAGGGAAGAGGGGAGGAGAGGGAGGGAGAGAAGTAAGGGGGAGGGAGGGAAGGGGGGGAGGAGAGGGAGGGAGAGATGGAAGAGGGAGAGAGGGAAGAGGGGAGGAGAGGGAGGGAGAGAAGGAAGAGGGGAGGAGAGGAAGGGAGAGAAGTAAGGGGGAGGGAGGGAAGAGGGGAGGAGAGGAGAGGGAGGGAGAGACGGAAGAGGGAGAGAGGGAAGAGGGGAGGAGAGGGAGGGAGAGAAGGAAGAGGGGAGGAGAGGAGAGGGAGGGAGAGAAGGAAGAGGGATGAAGGGAAGGAGAGAAGGAAGGGGGAGGGAGGGAAGAGGGGAGGAGAGGAGAGGGAGGGAGAGAAGGAAGGGGGATGAAGGGAAGGAGAGAAGGAAGGGGGAGAGGGAAGAAGGGAGAGGGGAGAAGAGAAGAGGGAGGGAGAGAAGGAAGGGGGAGGGAGGGAAGAGGGGAGGAGAGGAGAGGGAGGGAGAGAAGGAAGGGGATGAAGGGAAGGAGAGAAGGAAGGGGGAGAGAGGGAAGAAGGGAGAGGGGAGAAGAGAAGAGGGAGAGAAGGAAGGGGGGAGGGAGGGAAGAGGGGAGGAGAGGAGAGGGAGGGAGAGAAGGAAGGGGGAGAGGGAAGAAGGGAGAGGGGAGAAGAGAAGAGGGAGGGAGAGAAGGAAGGGGGGAGGGAGGGAAGAGGGGAGGAGAGGAGAGGGAGGGAGAGAAGGAAGGGGATGAAGGGAAGGAGAGAAGGAAGGGGGAGAGAGGGAAGAAGGGAGAGGGGAGAAGAGAAGAGGGAGGGAGAGAAGGAAGGGGGATGAAGGGAAGGAGAGAAGGAAGGGGGAGGGAGGGAAGAGGGGAGGAGAGGAGAGGGAGGGAGAGAAGGAAGGGGGGAGGTAGAGAGAGAGAGACAGGGATAAAGGTGACTTTCCAAGATAACTTTCGAAGACTTCTAGAATCAGAAGTCAGAGTTAAAGCTGAATCGGATTGTACTGTAGGTTAGTCCGACAGGTGTGCTGGACCTGGTCTCACCTGGGAGTCTTCTGTGGAGTAGCGTCCAGGTGTACAGGCAGGCAAGATGACCTGCGACCCCGTGGAGTATCGTCCTGGGGTTCGAGACGTGGTGTGGTTCTTCCCAGAGGACGAGATAGAGGTCTCTACACTCTTACCACTGCAGCAGTGGGAACGCAAACACTTCCCATACTCCTTACGCACCTGGAGAGGGGAGACAGGGACACACAGCGGTGTTATGGAGGGAAACAGGTGTGTTAGGAAGGATACAGGTAATAGGAAGGATACAGCTGTGTTATGGAAGGGAACAGGTGTGTTAGGAAGGAAACAGGTTTGTTAGGAAGGATACAGGTGTTAGGAAGGATACAGCTGTGTTATGGAAGGGAACAGGTGTGTTAGGAAGGATACAGGTGTATTAGGAAGGATACAGGTGTCTTAGGAAGGATACATGTGTGTTAGGAAGGATACAGGTGTGTTAGGAAGGATACATGTGTGTTAGGAAGGATACATGTGTGTTAGGAAGGATACAGGTGTATTAGGAAGGATACAGGTGTGTTAGGAAGGATACAGGTGTGTTAGGAAGGATACAGGTGTATTAGGAAGGATACAGGTGTGTCAGGAAGGATACAGGTGTGTTAGGAAGGATACAGGTGTGTTAGGAAGGATACAGGTGTGTTAGGAAGGATACAGGTGTATTAGGAAGGATACAGGTGTGTTAGGAAGGATACAGGTGTATTAGGAAGGATACAGGTGTGTTAGGAAGGATACAGGTGTGTTAGGAAGGATACAGGTGTATTAGGAAGGATACAGGTGTGTTAGGAAGGATACAGGTGTGTTAGGAAGGATACAGGTGTGTTAGGAAGGATACAGGTGTGTCAGGAAGGATACGTGTGTGTTAGGAAGGATACAGGTGTGTTAGGAAGGATACAGGTGTGTTAGGAAGGATACAGGTGTGTTAGGAAGGATACAGGTGTGTTAGGAAGGATACAGGTGTGTTAGGAAGGATACAGGTGTGTTAGGAAGGATACAGGTGTGTTAGGAAGGATACAGGTGTGTTAGGAAGGATACAGGTGTATTAGGAAGGATACAGGTGTGTTAGGAAGGATACAGGTGTGTCAGGAAGGATACGTGTGTGTTAGGAAGGATACAGGTGTGT
>NC_088231.1:20329147-20339147 GCF_036934945.1 Oncorhynchus masou masou
GAGAGAGAGAGAGAGAGAGAGGGAGAGAGAGAGTGGGAGAGAGAGATAACATAAATCAGACATGCCAAAAGCCCAGTAGTAAGCACAGGAGGGAGAGAGGGAACGAGGGAGAAGGATAGAGAGAGAGACTGAATATACACACAGAACATACATAACCCAGAGAGACAGACAGACAGACAGACAGACAGACAGACAGACAGACAGACAGACAGACAGACAGACAGACAGACAGACAGACAGTGAGCACCTGATAAATAAATAAACCTCTCTGAAGGGAGATATGACATCACTGCTATGTCCAGATGTAGAGACATGACATCACTGCTATCTCCAGACGTAGAGACATGACATCACTGTTATGTCCAGATGTAGAGACATGACATCACTGCTATCTCCAGATGTAGAGACATGACATCACTGCTATCTCCAGATGTAGAGACATGACATCACTGCTATCTCCAGACGTAGAGACATGACATCACTGTTATGTCCAGATGTAGAGACATGACATCACTGCTATCTCCAGACGTAGAGACATGACATCACTGTTATGTCCAGATGTAGAGACATGACATCACTGTTATCTCCAGACGTAGAGACATGACATCACTGTTATCTCCAGATGTAGAGACATGACATCACTGTTATCGCCAGACGTAGAGACATGACATCACTGTTATCTCCAGATGTAGAGACATGACATCACTGTTATCTCCAGATGTAGAGACATGACATCACTGTTATGTCCAGATGTAGAGATATGACATCACTGTTATGTCCAGATGTAGAGACATGACATCACTGTTATGTCCAGATGTAGAGACATGACATCACTGTTATCGCCAGACGTAGAGACATGACATCACTGTTATCTCCAGATGTAGAGACATGACATCACTGTTATCTCCAGATGTAGAGACATGACATCACTGTTATGTCCAGATGTAGAGATATGACATCACTGTTATGTCCAGATGTAGAGACATGACATCACTGTTATGTCCAGATGTAGAGACATGACATCACTGTTATCGCCAGACGTAGAGACATGACATCACTGTTATCTCCAGATGTAGAGACATGACATCACTGTTATCTCCAGATGTAGAGACATGACATCACTGTTATGTCCAGATGTAGAGATATGACATCACTGTTATGTCCAGATGTAGAGACATGACATCACTGTTATCTCCAGATGTAGAGACATGACATCACTGTTATGTCCAGATGTAGAGACATGACATCACTGCTATCTCCAGACGTAGAGACATGACATCACTGCTATCTCCAGACGTAGAGACATGACATCACTGTTATGTCCAGATGTAGAGACATGACATCACTGCTATCTCCAGACGTAGAGACATGACATCACTGTTATGTCCAGATGTAGAGACATGACATCACTGCTATCTCCAGACGTAGAGACATGACATCACTGTTATGTCCAGATGTAGAGACATGACATCACTGTTATCTCCAGACGTAGAGACATGACATCACTGTTATCTCCAGATGTAGAGACATGACATCACTGTTATCGCCAGACGTAGAGACATGACATCACTGTTATCTCCAGATGTAGAGACATGACATCACTGTTATCTCCAGATGTAGAGACATGACATCACTGTTATGTCCAGATGTAGAGATATGACATCACTGTTATGTCCAGATGTAGAGACATGACATCACTGTTATGTCCAGATGTAGAGACATGACATCACTGTTATCGCCAGACGTAGAGACATGACATCACTGTTATCTCCAGATGTAGAGACATGACATCACTGTTATCTCCAGATGTAGAGACATGACATCACTGTTATCTCCAGATGTAGAGACATGACATCACTGTTATGTCCAGATGTAGAGATATGACATCACTGTTATGTCCAGATGTAGAGACATGACATCACTGTTATCTCCAGATGTAGAGACATGACATCACTGTTATCTCCAGATGTAGAGACATGACATTACTGCTATCTCCAGATGTAGAGACATGACATCACTGCTATCTCCAGACGTAGAGACATGACATCACTGTTATCTCCAGATGTAGAGACATGACATCACTGTTATGTCCAGATGTAGAGACATGACATCACTGCTATCGCCAGATGTAGAGACATGACATCACTGTTATCTCCAGACGTAGAGACATGACATCACTGTTATCTCCAGATGTAGAGACATGACATCACTGTTATCTCCAGATGTAGAGACATGACATCACTGTTATGTCCAGATGTAGAGACATGACATCACTGCTATCGCCAGATGTAGAGACATGACATCACTGTTATCTCCAGATGTAGAGACATGACATCACTGCTATCTCCAGATGTAGAGACATGACATCACTGCTATCTCCAGATGTAGAGACATGACATTACTGCTATCACCAGACGTAGAGACATGACATCACTGTTATCTCCAGATGTAGAGACATGATATCACTGCTATCTCCAGATGTAGAGACATGACATTACTGCTATCGCCAGATGTAGAGACATGACATCACTGTTATCTCCAGACGTAGAGACATGACATCACTGTTATCTCCAGACGTAGAGACATGACATCACTGCTATCTCCAGACGTAGAGATACGACATCACTGCTATCACCAGGTGTAGAGATATGACATCGCTGCTATCTCCAGGTGTAGAGATATGAAATCGCTGCTATCTCCATACATAGAGATATGACATCGCTGCTATCTCTAGACGTAGAGATATGACATCACTGCTATCTCCAGATGTAGAGATATGACATCGCTGCTATCTCCAGATGTAGAGATATGACATCACTGCTATCTCCAGGTGTAGAGATATGACACCACTGCTATCTCCATGTGTAGAGATATGACACCACTGCTATCTCCATACATAGAGATATGACATCGCTGCTATCTCCATACATAGAGATATGACACCACTGCTATCTCCAGATGTAGAGATATGACATCACTGCTATCTCCAGGTGCAGAGATATGACATCACTGCTATCTCCAGATGTAGAGATATGACATCGCTGCTATCTCCAGACGTAGAGATACGACATCGCTGCTATCTCCAGGTGTAGAGATATGACATTGCTGCTATCTCCAAACGTAGAGATATGACATCATTGCTATCTCCAGGTGTAGAGATATGACATCGCTGCTATCTCCAAACGTAGAGATATGACATCGCTGCTATCTCCAGGTGTAGAGATATGACATCGCTGCTATCTCCAGATGTAGAGATATGACATCTCGCGATCTCCAGACGTAGAGATACGACATCACTGCTATCTCCAGGTGTAGAGATATGACATCACTGCTATCTCCAGATGTAGAGATATGACATCGCTGCTATCTCCAAACGTAGAGATATGACATCATTGCTATCTCCAGGTGTAGAGATATGACATCGCCTAGATCTCCACATGACATTGTAGTGTGTGTGTTTCTTTAAATAGTGAGTTATAGGTGCAACCCTCGCCAGCAGTATTTATGAAGTAGATAAATTACTGGGACAAGGTGAAAAGGACAAGAGTGTGCGCACACACACACACACACGCACACACACACACACACACACACACACACACACACACACACGCAAGGTTAAAAGCGGTAGTAAAATATGTTATCAGACACATGGTATATTAAATAACCCTGAATATCTTTACTTATCAATTCATCACAACACAAGTGAGCTCCACTCAGATGTCTTTCTCTCTCTCTCTGTGTGTGTGTGTGTGTGTGTGTGTGTGTGTGTGTGTGTGTGTGTGTGTGTGTGTGTGTGTGTGTGTGTGTGTGTGTGTGTGTGTGTGTGTTAAGCCGGTTTAAATGGCCGACTGATTCATGACCTGCTAGTTGAATTATTCATCTTCCAATTTCTGCCACATTAGACAGAGCTCCATTATGGGTCTGGGCTGAGCCACTGTGACCTCCATAACGGCTCTAGCAGAGCTAGTGTCACATTTTATAATGGGCCCTGAATTAGACTCAGTGCGACTGGCCAGTCATTCTGGCTCTTAGCTGAGCCAGAATCACCTTTAGAATGGCCTCTCAATGAGAGTCAATGCGACTGGCCAATCAATCTGGGTCAGTTTCACCTTTTATAATGGGCCCTGAATGGGACTTAAGTGCGACTGGCCAGTCATTCCGGCTCTGAGCTGTGCCAGCGTCACTTTTTTAGAATAGTACGAGTTTGTACAGCAAACCCACGTTCACAACATCATTAATGTGCTTCATTGGGGAGGTGGGTGCGGGGGGGGGACACTTCCTCAGTCTAGTAAAGGCTGCCACAGTGGACTGGGCTCCAGTGAGCCTGTTAGATCCAGTCTGCTACACTGACAGGTGGCGCCAGTGAGATTTCATGCCTTAGTGATAAAAGGTGAGGACGGGGTGGGAGCGCTTTCCTCTGTGGGCACAGTTCTGTTCCACCTAGATCTATGGCACAGTTCTGTTCCACCTAGATCTATGGCACAGTTCTGTTCCACCTAGATCTATGGTACGGTTCTGTTCCACCTAGTTCTATGGTACGGTTCTGTTCCACCTAGTTCTATGGTACGGTTCTGTTCCACCTAGATCTATGGCACAGTTCTGTTCCACCTAGATCTATGGTACGGTCTGTTCCACCTAGTTCTATGGTACGGTTCTGTTCCACCTAGTTCTATGGTACGGTTCTGTCCCACCTAGTTCTATGGTACGGTTCTGTTCAACCAAGTTCTATGGTACGGTTCTGTCCCACCTAGTTCTATGGTACGGTTCTGTTCCACCTAGATCTATGGTACGGTTCTGTTCCACCTAGTTCTATGGTACGGTTCTGTTCCACCTAGTTCTATGGTACGGTTCTGTTCCACCTAGTTCTATGGTACGGTTCTGTTCCACCTAGTTCTATGGTACGGTTCTGTTCCACCTAGTTCTATGGTACGGTTCTGTCCCACCTAGTTCTATGGTACGGTTCTGTTCCACCTAGTTCTATGGTACGGTTCTGTTGCACCTAGTTCTATGGTACGGTCTTGTATTTTCAGGTCTTTGTTGAGCTGAGCTCGACTGGAATTATTGATCAACTCTACTTCTGAATCGAGAACATTATATTTAAATGAGGGATATTTGATCAAATATTGATCTGATGTGGAATCCTGCTTGGTGTTGCCTGACGGTTAAATTTAAATGCTGCCGTGTATGTGTGTGTGTGTTTGTGTGTGTGTGTGTATGTGTGTGTGTGTGTGTGTGTGTTTGTGTGTGAGTACGTGTGATGGTCCTAGTGGCCCACAAAGATACTATACTGAACTACTATAAGACTCTACACCACTATACTATACTATACTACAATTAAATATTATACTATACTATAAAACCATACTATACTACTATACTATACTATACTACTATTAAATATTATACTATACTATAAAACCATACTATACTACTATACTATACTTCACCACTCCACTATATTATTATATATTATACTATACTAAACTGCTATACCACTATACTGTACTATACTATACTATACTATGCTACTATACTATATTATACTAGTATTATATATATATATATATTATACTATATAATAGCAGTATAGTATGGTACTATAATACCAAACAACAATACCATACTATACTACCAAACTATATGACTGTGATATATCACTATACTATACTATACTATACTTTACTATACTATACAAAACAATACTCTACTATACTATACTATAATATACTACAATATGATATTGTAATACTATAATACACTATACTACTAGAGTGCACTATACTATACTACTTTACTACATTATACTACTATACTATATTATACTGCAATACTATATTATACTCTACTGCTATACTATACTACTATACTATATTATACTACTTTATTATATTATACTCCAATACTATATTATACTCTACTGCTATAATATACTACTATACTATATTATACTACTTTACTATATTATACTCCAATACTATATTATACTCTACTGCTATAATATACTATACTATACCACTTTACTTTATTATACTACTTTACTATATTATACTACTATACTATATTATTCTACTTTACCATATACTACTTCTATATTATACTAATATACTATATAATACTCTACTATACAATATATGCTCACTGTCCGTTCCGTAACTCCCATAGTTCAATATAGCAGACACTATAACATCTGGTTAACCATATCCCTCCCTCCCTCCCTCCCTCCCTCCCTCCCTCCCTCCCTCCCTCCCTCCCTCCCCCTCCCTCCCTCCCTCCCTCCCTCCATCCCTCCCTCCCTCCCTCCCTCCCTCCCTCCCTCCCTCCCTCCCTCCCTCCCTCCCTCCCACAGGCACTATAACATCTGGTTAACCATATCCCTCCCTCCCTCCCTCCCTCCCTCCCTCCCTCCCTCCCTCCCTCCCTCCCTCCCTCCCTCCCTCCCTCCCTCCCTCCCTCCCTCCCTCCCTCCCTCCCTCCCTCCCTCCCTCCCACAGCCACAATAACATCTGGTTAACCATATCCCCCCCTCCCTCCCTCCCTCCCTCACTCCCCCCTCCCTCCCTCCCTCCCTCCCTACTCACACTCTGTCTGTGCCGTAGCTCCTGTAGTCCACAGCAGCGGAGACGGCCACTATAACAGCAGGAACCCCGTACCCAGCCAGGTAGAAGTACTTGGTTCTGGAGTGCTCTGATTCAAACACCTCCACTAGCATGATGTACAGCTGAACCCCCTCTAGGAACATCCAGGTAAACGCTGACAGGAAGAAGAAATGGAGCAGGGCCGCGAAGACGGCACACGCAATCTGGAGGAGAGGAGAGATGTAGGGGTTAGACGGGAGACTACTAGAGAACACAGGAGAGGAGAGATGTAGGGGTTAGACGGGAGACGACTAGAGAACACAGGAGGAGAGGAGAGATGTAGGGGTTAGACGGGAGACTACTAGAGAACACAGGAGAGAGAGGAGAGATGTAGGGGTTAGATGGGAGACTACTAGAGAACACAGGAGGAGAGGAGAGATGTAGGGGTTAGACGGGAGACTACTAGAGAACACAGGAGAGGAGAGATGTAGGGGTTAGACGGGAGACGACTAGAGAACACAGGAGGAGAGGAGAGATGTAGGGGTTAGACGGGAGACTACTAGAGAACACAGGAGAGAGAGGAGAGATGTAGGGGTTAGATGGGAGACTACTAGAGAACACAGGAGGAGAGGAGAGATGTAGGGGTTAGATGGGAGACTACTAGAGAACACAGGAGGAGAGGAGAGATGTAGGGGTTAGATGGGAGACTACTAGAGAACACAGGAGGAGAGGAGAGATGTAGGGGTTAGATGGGAGACTACTAGAGAACACAGGAGGAGAGGAGAGATGTAGGGGTTAGACGGGAGACAACTAGAGAACACAGGAGGAGAGGAGAGATGTAGGGGTTAGACGGGAGACTACTAGAGAACACAGGAGGAGAGGAGAGATGTAGGGGTTAGACGGGAGACTACTAGAGAACACAGGAGGAGAGGAGAGATGTAGGGGTTAGATGGGAGACTACTAGAGAACACAGGAGGAGAGGAGAGATGTAGGGGTTAGATGGGAGACTACTAGAGAACGCAGGAGGAGAGGAGAGATGTAGGGGTTAGACGGGAGACTACTAGAGAACACAGGAGGAGAGGAGAGATGTAGGGGTTAGATGGGAGACTACTAGAGAACACAGGAGGAGAGGAGAGATGTAGGGGTTAAACGGGAGACTACTAGAGAACGCAGGAGGAGAGGAGAGATGTAGGGGTTAGATGGGAGACTACTAGAGAACACAGGAGGAGAGGAGAGATGTAGGGGTTAGACGGGAGACTACTAGAGAACACAGGAGGAGAGGAGAGATGTAGGGGTTAGACGGGAGACTACTAGGGAACACAGGAGGAGAGGAGAGATGTAGGGGTTAGACGGGAGACTACTAGAGAACGCAGGAGGAGAGGAGAGATGTAGGGGTTAGACGGGAGACTACTAGAGAACACAGGAGGAGAGGAGAGATGTAGGGGTTAGACGGGAGACGACTAGAGAACACAGGAGGAGAGGAGAGATGTAGGGGTTAGATGGGAGACTACTAGAGAACACAGGAGGAGAGGAGAGATGTAGGGGTTAGACGGGAGACTACTAGAGAACACAGGAGGAGAGGAGAGATGTAGGGGTTAGATGGGAGACTACTAGAGAACACAGGAGGAGAGGAGAGATGTAGGGGTTAGACGGGAGACTACTAGAGAACGCAGGAGGAAAGGAGAGATGTAGGGGTTAGACGGGAGACTACTAGAGAACACAGGAGGAGAGGAGAGATGTAGGGGTTAGACGGGAGACAACTAGAGAACACAGGAGGAGAGGAGAGATGTAGGGGTTAGACGGGAGACTACTAGAGAACGCAGGAGGAGAGGAGAGATGTAGGGGTTAGATGGGAGACTACTAGAGAACACAGGAGGAGAGGAGAGATGTAGGGGTTAGACGGGAGACTACTAGGGAACACAGGAGGAGAGGAGAGATGTAGGGGTTAGACGGGAGACTACTAGAGAACACAGGAGGAGAGGAGAGATGTAGGGGTTAGACGGGAGACTACTAGAGAACACAGGAGGAGAGGAGAGATGTAGGGGTTAGACGGGAGACTACTAGAGAACACAGGAGGAGAGGAGAGATGTAGGGGTTAAACGGGAGACAACTAGAGAACACAGGAGGAGAGGAGAGATGTAGGGGTTAGACGGGAGACTACTAGGGAACACAGGAGGAGAGGAGAGATGTAGGGGTTAGACGGGAGACTACTAGAGAACACAGGAGGAGAGGAGAGATGTAGGGGTTAGACGGGAGACTACTAGAGAACACAGGAGGAGAGGAGAGATGTAGGGGTTAGACGGGAGACTACTAGAGAACACAGGAGGAGAGGAGAGATGTAGGGGTTAGACGGGAGACAACTAGAGAACACAGGAGGAGAGGAGAGATGTAGGGGTTAGACGGGAGACGACTAGAGAACACAGGAGGAGAGGAGAGATGTAGGGGTTAGATGGGAGACTACTAGAGAACACAGGAGGAGAGGAGAGATGTAGGGGTTAGACGGGAGACTACTAGAGAACACAGGAGGAGAGGAGAGATGTAGGGGTTAGATGGGAGACTACCAGAGAACACAGGAGGAGAGGAGAGATGTAGGGGTTAGACGGGAGACTACTAGAGAACACAGGAGGAGAGGAGAGATGTAGGGGTTAGACGGGAGACTACTAGAGAATGCAGGAGGAGAGGAGAGATGTAGGGGTTAGACGGGAGACTACTAGAGAACACAGGAGGAGAGGAGAGATGTAGGGGTTAGACGGGAGACTACTAGAGAACACAGGAGGAGAGGAGAGATGTAGGGGTTAGACGGGAGACTACTAGAGAACACAGGAGGAGAGGAGAGATGTAGGGGTTAGATGGGAGACTACTAGAGAACACAGGAGGAGAGGAGAGATGTAGGGGTTAGACGGGAGACTACTAGAGAACACAGGAGGAGAGGAGAGATGTAGGGGTTAGACGGGAGACTACTAGAGAACACAGGAGGAGAGGAGAGATGTAGGGGTTAGACGGGAGACTACTAGAGAACACAGGAGGAGAGGAGAGATGTAGGGGTTAGACGGGAGACTACTAGAGAACACAGGAGGAGAGGAGAGATGTAGGGGTTAGACGGGAGACAACTAGAGAACACAGGAGGAGAGGAGAGATGTAGGGGTTAGATGGGAGACTACTAGAGAACACAGGAGGAGAGGAGAGATGTAGGGGTTAGATGGGAGACTACTAGAGAACACAGGAGGAGAGGAGAGATGTAGGGGTTAGACGGGAGACGACTAGAGAACACAGGAGGAGAGGAGAGATGTAGGGGTTAGATGGGAGACTACTAGAGAACACAGGAGGAGAGGAGAGATGTAGGGGTTAGACGGGAGACTACTAGAGAACACAGGAGGACAGGAGAGATGTAGGGGTTAGATGGGAGACTACTAGAGAACACA
>NC_088231.1:20356647-20361647 GCF_036934945.1 Oncorhynchus masou masou
CATTGTGGTGGATGAGGATGAGGGACATTGGTGGTGGATGAGGATGAGGGACATCGGTGGTGGATGAGGGACATTGTTGGTGGATGAGGATGAGGGACATCGGTGGTGGATGAGGATGAGGGACATCAGTGGTGGATGAGGATGAGGGACATTGGTGGTAGATGAGGATGAGGGACATTGGTGGTAGATGAGGATGAGGGACATTGGTGGTAGATGAGGATGAGGGACATTGGTGGTAGATGAGGATGAGGGACATTGGTGGTGGATGAGGATGAGGGACATTGGTGGTAGATGAGGATGAGGGACATCAGTGGTGGATGAGGATGAGGGACATCGGTGGTGGATGAGGGACATAATCTCTTATAGACATTAAAACAAACAACACATGAAGCTTGGATAGAGTAGACTCAGCCTTGAGCAAAGGAGAAAACTAGGTTCGTTAGAGGAAGAATGGTTTTGTGTGTGTGTGTGTGTGTGTGTGTGTGTGTGTGTGTGTGTGTGTGTGTGTGTGTGTGTGTGTGTGTGTGTGTGTGTGTGTGTGTGTGTGTGTGTGTGTGTGTGTCTGTGTGTGTGTGTGTGTGTGTGTGTGTGTGTATCCTTCAGCTGACGATGGTAATTTACACACTGCTTTAAGGTTTTAAATTAGCTTCTTGATCTAATAAACAATTCTAGGTGGGAGAGTAGAGATGTTTAACTCTACCAGGACCACAACATATTGTCTGTTATGAAGACGGAGAAGAGGCAGACATGAAGAGACAAGGCTCTCTCTTTCAACACACACACACACACACACACCGAGGCCTCCTCCTCCAGTTTAACAAGATACATGTGATCTGGCCTTGAGAAGTCTAATGTCGGGATAAATTGTTTGCCAGAGACAATCAATTCTAACACACACACACACACACACACACACACACACACACACACACACACACACACACACACACACACACACACACACACACACAAAATTGTCTTTTCTTTCTCCAGGCAGAACACAGCTAGTTATCATGGCTGCATGCACATCACATCCCCCCCACTATCCTCCCCTCTCCTCTCCTCTCCTCTCCTGTCATTCCCCAACTCTCCTCTCCCTCTCCTCCCCTCTCCTCTTATCCCCCTCTCCTCCTCCTCCCCTCTCCTGTCATCCTCCTCCCCTCTCCTCTCCTGTCATCCCCCCATTCTCCTCTCCTCTCCTCTCATTCTCCTCTCTCCTCCTCCCCTCCCCCTCTCTTCTCCTCCCCCTCTTCTCCCCCTCTCCTCTCCCTCTCCTCTCCCCCTCCTCCCCTCCTCCTCTCTCTCCTCTCCTCTCCCTCTCCTCTCACCCTCATCCCCACCTCCTCTCTTCTCCCCCTCCTACTCCTCTCCCTCTCCTCTCACCCTCATCCCCACCTCCTCTCTTCTCCCCCTCCTACTCCTCCCCTCTCCTCTCCTCCCCTCCTCCCTCTCCCCCTCTTCCCCTACTCCTCCCCTCTCCTCTCCTCTCCTCTCCTCCCCTCCCCTCTCCCCTCCTTCCCTACTCCTCCCCTCTCCTCTCCTCTCCTCCCCTCCTCCTCTCCTCTCCCTCTCCTACTCCTCCTCCTCCCTCTCCCCCTCCTCCCCTCCCCTCTCCTCTCCTCTCCTCTCCTCTCCCTCTCCTACTCCTCCTCCTCCCTCTCCCCCTCCTCCCCCTCCTCCCCTCCTCTCCTCTCCTCTTCTTCTCCTCTGTAATCCCTCCATCATCTCTACTCCCAGGAATAGTACAGTACAGTCTTTTAGTACTCGGAACAATGGAGAGAAAAAAACATTTCATTTGTTCTTCTCTTCTGCCGGGTCAGGTGATGAAATGATGCCTTTGAGCAATGAACGTTTCATCTCTACACTGAGCTCTCTGTCTGTCTCTATCTCCTTTTCTCCCATGTCTGTCTCTCTCTTTCTCTCTCTCTCTCTCTCGCTCCTTTTCTCCCCTGTCTCTCTCTCTCTCTTTCTCCTCTGTCTGTCTGTCTGTTTGTCTGTCTGTCTGTCTGTGTCTCTCTTTTGCTCTCTCTTTCTCGTCTATCTGTCTGTCTGTGTCTCTCTCCCTGTCTCTTTCTCGTCTGTCTGTCTGTCTGTCTGTCTGTCTGTCTGTCTGTCTCTCTCTCTCTCTCCCTGTCTCTCTCTCTCTCTCTCTCTCCCTGTCTCTCTCTCTCTCTGTCTCTCTCTCTGTCTCTCTCTCTCTTTGTCTCTCTCTCTATGTTTCTCTCCCTCTCTATTTTTCCTTAGATTATCTTCTCTCCCTCATTTTATGATTTAATATTTTCACACTTTCCTGCACATCATCCCCCCATTAGTGTCTGAGAGTCACTGGTCCGTCAGAAATAGAACAGAGAGGGGAGGAAGAGAATGTGATCGAGGGAGGGAGGAAAGAGGGAGGGGGAATGAGGGGGGGAGGGGAGGAAAGATGAGGGAGGGGGAAAGAGGGAGGGGAGGAAAGATGAGGGAGGGGAGGAAACATGAGGGAGGGGGGGAAGATGAGGGAGGGGGAAAGATGAGGGAGGGGAGGAAAGATGAGGGAGGGGAGGAAAGATGAGGGAGGGGAGGAAAGATGAGGGAGGAGAGGAAAGATGGGGGGGGGAAGATGAGGGATGGGAGGAAAGATGAGGGGGGGGAAGATGAGGGATGGGAGGAAAGATGAGGGATGGGAGGAAAGATGAGGGAGGGGGGGGAAGATGAGGGATGGGAGGAAAGATGAGGGATGGGAGGAAAGATGAGGGAGGGGGGGAAATATGAGGGAGGGGGGGGAAGATGAGGGAGGGGGAAAGATGAGGGAGGGGGGGAAATATGAGGGAGGGGAGGAAAGATGAGGTAAGAGGGAGGGGAAAATTGAAGAGAGGCCCCAGTGTATTCAGACGTGACCCAAATAAAAAAGCAAGCCACTTGGGTTCAATCACCCAGGGTCGCTAACACAGTCAGGCTTCACAGTGTTAAACTCACTGAGGGTCACTAACACAGTCAGGCTTCACAGTGTTAAACTCACTGAGGGTCACTAACACAGTCAGGCTTCACAGTGTTAAACTCACCCAGGGTCACTAACACAGCCAGGCTTCACAGTGTTAAACTCACTGAGGGTCACTAACACAGTCAGGCTTCACAGTGTTAAACTCACCCAGGGTCACTAACACAGCCAGGCTTCACAGTGTTAAACTCACTGAGGGTCAATAACACAGCCAGGCTTCACAGTGTTAAACTCACTGAGGGTCACTAACACAGCCAGGCTTCACAGTGTTAAACTCACTGAGGGTCACTAACACAGTCAGGCTTCACAGTGTTAAACTCACCCAGGGTCACTAACACAGCCAGGCTTCACAGTGTTAAACTCACTGAGGGTCACTAACACAGTCAGGCTTCACAGTGTTAAACTCACTGAGGGTCGCTAACACAGTCAGGCTTCACAGTGTTAAACTCACCCAGGGTCACTAACACAGTCAGGCTTCACAGTGTTAAACTCACCCAGGGTCATTACGACAGTCAGGTTTCACAGTGTTAAACTCACTGAGGGTCACTAACACAGTCAGGCTTCACAGTGTTAAACTCACCCAGGGTCATTACGACAGTCAGGTTTCACAGTGTTAAACTCACTGAGGGTCACTAACACAGTCAGGCTTCACAGTGTTAAACTCACCCAGGGTCACTAACACAGCCAGGCTTCACAGTGTTAAACTCACTGAGGGTCAATAACACAGCCAGGCTTCACAGTGTTAAACTCACTGAGGGTCACTAACACAGCCAGGCTTCACAGTGTTAAACTCACTGAGGGTCACTAACACAGTCAGGCTTCACAGTGTTAAACTCACTGAGGGTCACTAACACAGTCAGGCTTCACAGTGTTAAACTCACTGAGGGTCATTATGACAGTCAGGCTTCACAGTGTTAAACTCACTGAGGGTCACTAACACAGTCAGGTTTCACAGTGTTAAACTCACTGAGGGTCATTATGACAGTCAGGTTTCACAGTGTTAAACTCACTGAGGGTCACTAACACAGTCAGGTTTCACAGTGTTAAACTCACTGAGGGTCAATAACACAGTCAGGTTTCACAGTGTTAAACTCACTGAGGGTCAATAACACAGTCAGGTTTCACAGTGTTAAACTCACTGAGGGTCAATAACACAGTCAGGTTTCACAGTGTTAAACTCACCCAGGGTCACTAACACAGCCAGGCTTCACAGTGTTAAACTCACTGAGGGTCACTAACACAGCCAGGCTTCACAGTGTTAAACTCACTGAGGGTCACTAACACAGTCAGGCTTCACAGTGTTAAACTCACTGAGGGTCGCTAACACAGTCAGGTTTCACAGTTTAAAACTCACTGAGGGTCACTAACACAGTCAGGTTTCACAGTGTTAAACTCACCCAGGGTCACTAACACAGCCAGGTTTCACAGTGTTAAACTCACCCAGGGTCACTAACACAGTCAGGCTTAACAGTGTTAAACTCACTGAGGGTCACTAACACAGTCAGGTTTCACAGTGTTAAACTCACTGAGGGTCACTAACACAGTCAGGCTTCACAGTGTTAAACTCACTGAGGGTCACTAACACAGTCAGGTTTCACAGTGTTAAACTCACTGAGGGTCACTAACACAGTCAGGCTTCACAGTGTTAAACTCACTGAGGGTCACTAACACAGTCAGGCTTCACAGTGTTAAACTCACTGAGGGTCACTAACACAGTCAGGTTTCACAGTGTTAAACTCACTGAGGGTCGCTAACACAGTCGGGCTTCACAGTCTTTAACTCACTGAGGGTCACTAACACAGTCGGGCTTCACAGTCTTTAACTCACTGAGGGTCACTAACACAGTCAGGTTTCACAGTGTTAAACTCACCCAGGGTCACTAACACAGCCAGGTTTCACAGTGTTAAACTCACCCAGGGTCACTAACACAGTCAGGCTTAACAGTGTTAAACTCACTGAGGGTCACTAACACAGTCAGGTTTCACAGTGTTAAACTCACTGAGGGTCACTAACACAGTCAGGC
>NC_088231.1:20366647-20376647 GCF_036934945.1 Oncorhynchus masou masou
AGCACCTTCTCACCAAAGCAGCTCCTTCTCACCAAGGCAGCACCTTCTCACCAAGGCATCACCTTCTCACCAAGGCAGCACCTTCTCACCAAGGCAGCACCTTCTCACCAAGGCAGCACCTTATCACCAAGGCAGCACCTTCTCACCAAGGCAGCACCTTCTCACCAAGGCAGCACCTTCTAACCAAGGCAGCACCTTCTAACCAAGGCAGCACCTTCGAACCAAGGCAGCACCTTCTCACCAAGGCAGCACCTTCTCACCAAGGCAGCACTTTCTCACCAAGGCAGCACCTTCTCACCAAGGCAGCACCTTCTCACCAAGGCAGCACCTTCTAACCAAGGCAGCACCTTCTCACCAAGGCAGCACCTTCTCACCAAGGCAGCACCTTCTCACCAAGGCAGCACCTTCTCACCAAGGCAGCACCTTCTCACCAAGGCAGCACCTTCTCACCAAGGCAGCACCATCTCACTAAGGCAGCACCTTCTCACCAATGAATAACCTTCTCACCAAGGCAGCACCTTCTCACTAAGGCAGCACCTTCTCACCAAGGCAGCACCTTCTCCCCAAGGCAGCACCTTCTCACCAAGGCAGCACCTTCTCACCAAGGCAGCACCTTCTCACCAAGGCAGCACCTTCTCACCAAGGCAGCACCTTCTCCCCAAGGCAGCACCTTCTCACCAAGGCAGCACCTTCTCACCAAGGCAGCACCTTCTCACCAAGGCAGCACCTTCTCACCAAGGCAGCACCTTCTCACCAAGGCAACACCTTCTCACCAAGGCAGCACCTTCTCACCAAGGCAGCACCTTATCACCAAGGCAGCACCTTATCACCAAGGCAGCACCTTCTCACCAAGGCAGCACCTTCTCACCAAGGCAGCACCTTCTCACCAAGGCAGCACCTTCTCACCAAGGCAGCACCTTATCACCAAGGCAGCACCTTCTCACCAAGGCAGCACCTTCTCACCAAGGCAGCACCTTCTCACCAAGGCAGCACCTTATCACCAAGGCAGCACCTTCTCACCAAGGCAGCACCTTCTCACCAAGGCAGCACCTTCTCACCAAGGCAGCACCTTCTCACTAAGGCAGCACCTTCTAACCAAGGCAGCACCTTCTAACCAAGGCAGCACCTTCTAACAAATGCAGCACCTTCTAACCAAGGCAGCACCTTTTCACCAACGCAGCACCTTCTCACCAACGCAGCACCTTCTCACCAAGGCAGCACCTTCTCACTAAGGCAGCACCTTCTCACTAAGGCAGCACCTTCTCACTAATGCAGCACCTTCTCACCAAGGCAGCACCTTCTCACCAAGGCAGCATTCTGGGTAAATGTACTTATATAAAGGTGATTCTGATTGCGCCTCCCTCCCTCCCTCCCTCCCTCCCTAAACCCCATTTCACCCTTCCAATAGGATGAGAGGAAAACAGAATAAAACACTCTGCAGTACGACTACATACGCAGACAGACACACACACACACACACACTAACACAATGACACACACACACACACACACACACACACACACACACACACACACACACACACACACACACACACACACACACACACACACACACACACACACACACACACACAGACACACACACAGACACACACACAGACACGTCTCAGTAGAACAGAGGATATTGTGTAACGTGTGTCGAACCACCAGAGAGCCGGTATAAATACGGTCTGACTAGAGATCTGATGTGTGTCTATTCTGGTTGCACCGTTTCGATACTATAGAACTACATTATGGTAGATGTGCTGTAGGTTTTCCAGATAAGACTGCCGTTTGGAATCCCGATGAGCAGCGAGGAGCTCGGAAACCCCTTTTTTTCCAAAAAGAAAAGGACTTCAGAGTGTTTATCGAAAGGTTCTCCCTGTTCACATCCAGAGCCTCCAGAAAGTATTCAAATGTATTGTAAATTAAATAAATAAATATCTCATTTCCATAAGTATTGACACCCTTGGGTCAATACATGTCAGAATCAAATGTTGGCAGCTGTGTCTTTTCTGGGTCTCTAAGAGCTGTGTTCACCTCCATTGTATAACATTTTCCCGTTATTCTTTAAACAATTGTTCAAGTTCGGGCAAGCTCTGTCTGGTTGTTGATCATTGGTAGACAGCCATTGTTAAACGTTGCCATAGTTACTTAAGTCAAATCTGTAACTTGGCCATTCAGTAATATGTCTTGGTAAACAACTCCGGTGTAGATTTGGGCCTTGTGTTGTAGGTTATTGTCCTGCTGAATGGTGAATTAGTCTCCCAGTGTCTGGTGGAAAGTAGACTGAACCAGGTTGTTCTCTCGGATTTTTTTTGTCTGTGCTCAGCTCTATTCCGTTTTTTTCTTTTTACCCCCCCCCAACAAAAACTCCATAGTCCAATGACAAGCATACCCATAACATGATGCAGCCACCATCATGCATGATCATATAAAGAGTGGTACTCAGAGATGTGTTGTGTTGGATTTGCCCGAAACATAACAATTTGTATTTATCACAAAAAGTTACTTTCTTGGTCACATTTTTTTGCAGTTTTACTTTAGGACCTTATTGCAAACAGGATGCATGTTTTAGAATATTGTAACGGCGTTCTTCGTTTGTTGACCAAGGCGTGACAAATATTTGCATTCTGAACAGGCTTCCTTATTTTCACACTGTAAATTAGGTATTGTGGAGTGACTGAAATGTTTTGATCCATTCTCAGTTGTTATCTTCTATCACAGCCATTAAACTCTGTAACTGTTTTAAAGTCACCATTGACGTCAATGGTGAAATCCCTGAGTGGTTTCCTTCCTCTCTGGCAACTGAGTTAGGAAGGACGCCTGTACCTTTGTAGTGACTGGGAGTATTGATACACCATCCTAAATGTCATTAATAACTTCACCATCCTCAATGGGATTTCAATGTCTTTTTTAAATGTTTTATTCTATATTATTTTATCAACCAATAGGTGTCCTTCTTTGCGAATCATTGGAAAATCTCCCAGGTCTTTGTGGTTGAATCTGTTGTTGAAATGCACTGCTTGTGTAACGGCGTTCTTGTTTAGTTGAAGGAGAGTCGGACCGAAATGCAGCGTGTAAGTTACTCATGTTTATTAAGTGAAAGACAAAACGAACGAACTAACACGAATAACTAAATAAATACAAAAAAAACAACAAACAGAACGAAACCTAATACAGCCTGACTGGTGAAACTAGCACAGAGACAGGAACAATCACCCACGAAATGCAAAGCGAAAAACAGGCTACCTAAATACGGTTCCCAATCAGAGACAACGAGAAGCACCTGACTCTGATTGAGAACCGCCTCAGGCAGCCAACCTAATTAACACACACACACACACCCCTAACCAGCTACAATCCCAACTACTACAAAACCCCAATATGAAAATACAATACAAAATAACCCCATGTCACACCCTGGTCTGACTAACTAATAAACTAAAACACACAATACTAAGACCAAGGCGTGACAGCTTGACTGAGGAACCTTACAGATAATTGTATGTGTGGGGATACAGAGATGAGGAACCTTACAGATAATTGTATGTGTGGGGTACAGAGATGAGGAACCTTACAGATAATTGTATGTGTGGGGTACAGAGATGAGGGAGTCATTTAGAAAATGAGTTCAGAACTGTTTTACTCCTGAACTTATTGAGGCCATAACAAAAGGGAAGAATAATTATTGACTCAAAGACATTTCAGCTTTTCATTTTTTATTAATTTGTAAACATAAAAACAACAACAACATAATTCTACTTTTACATGATGGGTGTGTGTTGATCAGTGACACAAAATGTTGATTTAATCCATTTTAAATCCAAACTGTAACAAAACTAAATGTGGAAAAAGTCAAGGGGTATGAATACTTCCTGAAGGGACTGTATGTTCACCTCTCTCTCCCTCCTGTCTCCCCCAACCTCCCACTCCCTCCCTCCCTCCCTCTCTCCCTCTCCTCTCCCCCAACCTCTCTCTCCCTCCCTCCCACTTTCTCTATCCCTCTTTCATTCACACCACCTAACTCTCCCCCTGTCTCCCCCAACCCCCCTCCCTCCTTCCCTCCCTCCCTCCTCTCTCTCACTTTCCCTCCCCCCCTCTCTCTCTGTCTTCCTCCTCTCTCTCGCTGTCTTTCTCTCCCTCCCTCTCTCTCCCTCTCTCTCTCTCACTTTCCCTCCCCTCTCTCTCTCTGTCTCCCTCCTCTCTCTCACTGTCTTTCTCTCCCTCCCTCTCTCTCTCTCACTTCCCCCCCCCTCTCTCTCTGTCTCCCTCCTCTCTCTCGCTGTCTTTCTCTCCCTCCCTCTCTCTCTCTCTCTCTCTCTCCCTCCTTCATTTTCCCTCCAAGCGTTGAAGGGAGAGTATTATTGTGCCCAACTTACATGCATGTTCAGCCCCATGACTGATATTATCCACATGTATGATATTATCCACATGTATGATATTATCCACATGTATGATATTATCCACATGTATGATATTATCCACATGTATGATATTATCCACATGTATGATATTATCCATGACTGATATTATCCACATGTATGATATTATCCACATGTATGATATTATCCACATGTATGATATTATCCACATGTATGATATTATCCACATGTATGATATTATCCACATGTATGGGCTCCCGAGTGGCTCAGTGTTTTCCGTGTTTGGCCGTAATTGTAAATAAGAATTTGTTCTCAACTGACTTGCCTGGTTAAATAAAGGTTAAATAAAAAAATAAAAATATTGCCCAGAGTGCTGTAAACTCATGTAGGATATATAATTACCCTGCTTTCGATAAAACTAATTAAGAGTCAAAGATTGCAAGTTCAATGTTATCTACACTAAACAGCTTCTACGGGCTGTCCCCTTAGGAGAACCCTTTGAATAACTTTTTTTTGGTTCCAGGTAGAACCTTTTTTGGTTCCAAGTAGAACCTTTCAAGTAGAACCTTTCTGAGTTCCATGTAGAACCCTCTGTGGAAAGGGTTTTACATGGAACTCAAAAGCACTCTACCCAGAACTAAAAAGGGTTCTACCCGGAACTAAAAAGGGTTCTACCCGGAACAAAAAAGGGTTCTACCTGGAACCAAAAATGGTTCTACCCAGAACTAAAAAGGGTTCTACCAGGAACCAAAAAGGGTTCTACCCAGAACTAAAAAGGGTTCTACACGGAACCAAAAAGGGTTCTACCTGGAACCAAAAAGGGTTCTACCCGGAACTAAAAAGGGTTCTACCCAGAACTAAAAAGGGTTCTACCCGGAACTAAAAATGGTTCTACCCGGAACCAAAAAGGGTTCTACCTGGAACCAAAAAGGGTTCTTTGATGGGGAGAGTCAATAAAACCCTTTCGGAAGCCTTTTTAGTTCCGAGTGTAGGGATAACTACCTACTGACAATAAACACTTAAAAATTAAATCTAATATACATGAATGATTTATTTGAAGTTAGGATTCAACTTTTTGTGACAAGCATGAATGATGCCTCTTGTCCAACTCTCTTAGCCAGTTCTCAACAAGACTTCCTGGTTAAATCAACATCTAATCAAAATCCCGGACGTCGTCAGTAGTGTTCTGTACAGTAGCAGGCTTCATGATATAATAACATTACCATGGTAACAATCGCCTAGTGGTTAGAGCATTGGACTAGTAACCAGAAGGTTGCAAGTTCAAAATCCCTGAGCTGACAAGGTACAACTCTGTCGTTCTGCCACTGAACAGGCAGTTAACCCACTGTTCCCAGGCCGTCATTGAAAATAAGAATTTGTTCTTAACTGACTTGCCTGGTTAAACATTTAAAAAAAATGTATGTAACATCTACTCACGGATGTTGTCGGTGATCTCCTCCACAGTGTCCGTCTTCAGCAGGTTATCAGCCAGCATGAAAGCTCCAGCCTCCACCGTGTCCAGCAGGGTGGTCGCCCAGCGAAGCTGCTCCCCCGTGGGCAACTGTCTCCACGCTGCCTGGGCCCTGGGCTGGAGCAAGTTGTTCACCGTCTCAACCATGGCCTGGAGGGGACATACTCTCACATTAACACTGTGGCCTGGTAGCACTGGAGGGGCAGGAGGGTGAGATAAAGATACTGCTACTGTTGGTAATGGGTCAATGGTACGGGGTGTTTATTCAAATCAATACAACTATGACATCACCAAAACAGAACACAACGAATAAAAGGATGGAGAGATCAGTTGTTAACATGGACCACACTGGACTGAGATCAGTAGTTAACATGGACTACACTGGTCTGAGATCAGTTGTTAATATGGACCACACTGGACTGAGATCAGTAGTTAACATGGACTACACTGGTCTGAGATCAGTTGTTAACATGGACTACACTGGTCTGAGATCAGTTGTTAACATGGACTACACTGGTCTGAGATCAGTTGTTAATATGGACTACACTCGTCTGAGATCAGTTGTTAATATGGACCACACTGGTCTGAGATCAGTTGGTAATATGGACCACACTGGTCTGAGATCAGTTGGAAATATGGACCACACTGGTCTGAGATCAGTTGGTAATATGGACCACACTGGTCTGAGATCAGTTGTTAACATGGACTACACTGGTCTGAGATCAGTTGGTAATATGGACGACACTGGTCTGAGATCAGTTGTTATTAACATGGACTACACTGGTCTGAGATCAGTTGTTAATATGGACTACACTGGTCTGAGATCAGCTGTTAACATGGACTACACTGGTCTGAGATCAGTTGTTAATATGGACTACACTGGTCTGAGATCAGCTGTTAACATGGACCACACTGGTCTGAGATCAGTTGGTAATATGGACCACACTGGTCTGAGATCAGTTGTTAATATGGACCACACTGGTCTGAGACCAGGTTTGTTTTGTTTATCAAATGTTAAATGTTTTATCTCGGCTTCTGCATTCCACTCCTTCCACCCTCCTCTATCGCTACACACAGACGCACAGATCTCCAAACCACTCGTAATGGAAGAAGAGAAAGAGAGAAAGGGAGAGAGAGAGAGAGCGAGAGAGAGAGAGAGCAAGAGAGAGAGAGAGAGAGCGAGCGAGAGAGAGAGAGCGAGAGAGAGAGAGAGCGCGAGAGAGAGAGAGAGCGAGAGAGAGAGAGACGGAGAGAGAGACAGAGAGAGAGAGAGAGAGAGAGAGGGAGAGAGAGACAAAGAGAGAGAGAGAGAGAGAGAGAGAGAGAGAGAGGGAGAGAGAGACAAAGAGAGAGAGACAGAGAGAGACAGAGAGAGAGAGAGAAAGGGAGAGACAGAGAGAGACAGAGAGAGAGAGAGACAGAGAGAGAGATAAAGGGAGAGAGAGACAGAGAGAGAGAGAGAGAGAGAGAGGGAGAGAGAGAGAGAGAGAGAGAGAGGGGGAGAGGGGTCAATAAAGAGCGAGATAAAGAGGAGTAGGTTTTGGACTATAAAATAACAGAGTGAGTTCATAGTGACAGCAGCACTCCGTAGGGAGAGAGGGAAGAAGAGAGGGAGAAAGGGAAGAAGAGAGGGAGAGAGAGAAGAGGAGGGAGAGAGAGAAGAGGAGGGAGAGAGAGAAGAGGAGGGAGAGAGGGAAGAGGAGGGAGAGAGGGAAGAAGAGAGGGAGAGAGGGAAGAAGAGAGGGAGAGAGGGAAGGACAGAGGGAGAGAGGGAATGAGAGAGGGAGAGAGGGAAGAAGATAGGGAGAGAGAGAAGAAGATAGGGAGAGAGAGAAGAAGATAGGGAGAGAGAGAAGAAGAGGGGGAGAGAGAAGAGGAGGGAGAGAGAGAAGAAGATAGGGAGAGAGAGAAGAGGAGGGAGAGAGTGAAGAAGAGGGGGAGAGAGAGAAGAGGAGGGAGAGAGAGAAGAAGAGGGGGAGAGAGAGAAGAGGAGGGAGAGAGGGAAGAAACATACACTGGCCCCACCTCTCTTTCTCTGTCTTTCTCTCTCTCTGTCTTTCTCTCTCTCTCTGTCTTTCTCTCTCTCTCTGTCTTTCTCTCTCTCTCTGTCTTTCTCTCTCTATCTCTCTGTCTTTCTCTCTCTCTGTCTTTCTCTCTCTATCTCTCTGTCTTTCATTCTCTCTCTGTATTTCTCTCTCTCTCTGTCTTTCTCTCTCTCTCTGTCTTTCTCTCTCTCTCTGTCTTTCTCTCTCTGAACTTGTAACCCTGAGCAGTGAGAGAGTCAAATGGTTGAAGAGGGAAACATCAATAACATGAAGTCTCTCTCCTCCCCTCTGCTCTGCCCCTGCTACTCCCTGATGGAAACCCCTATGGATGGAACCTGTGTTCCTTTCTCACATCTTTAACACGAGAGAAACAGACAGACAGAGAGAGAGGCAGGCAGGCAGGCAGGCAGGCAGACACAGACCAGAGACAGACAGGCAGACATGGGAGGATATTAATAAAAAGAGAGAAGGGGGAAAAAGAGGGAGAGAAGGAGAAAGGGGTGGGCGAGAAGTCTCCAGAGAGAGATGTTTACATAACACATTATCAAAGGGATTGGTCTCGAGCAACGATCAGAGCAACACGACCAGCTAGTTACTGTACGAGCAAAACAAGGTCAAAACTAAAAGTCTGGTTTTCTTTATCGCTGATACACTTAGTGATTATGTCACGTCAACAACATGATGCATTTGCTTTTATAGCTCATTATATACTGTAGGATATGGCTGGTTTAATAGTGTGATATGCTAAAATAATACTATGCTAACACCGGTGGATGTTCTTAATTAGGCTAGCTAGTTAAAATGGCAGTATGCTAACAGTTTCTCTTTCCTAGCGAGCTCAAACGCTATTATGCGGTTTCCTAGCAAGTTAATATGCTAGTATTTAAATATGTTAATACTGTGATACTGTGATACGCTAATAGCTCAAGCTAGCTAATATGCTAGTGTTTAAATACGTTAATACTGTGATATGCTAATAGCTCAAGCTAGCTAATATGCTAGTGTTTAAATACGTTAATACTGTGATATGCTAATAGCTCAAACTAGCTAATATGCTAGTATGCTAATCAGCGCTCTTTCCAAGCTAGGGGCTAATGAGGTTAACTTCTATGAGGAAGGAAGTCCCAGCGTGTAAACAGAAACTAATTAATCTCTGTACTTCAGCTGAACAGCAGGATAACAGGGTCTGGAACTGGAATGAAAGTGGCTGGCGCGAAAACACACATCCGTGCAAACAAGCACACACACACACACACACACACACACACACACACACACACACACACACACACACACACACCAACACACACACACACTAATTTGTATGTGACAGAGCGTGACTGTAATATCATGGATGCTGTTTACAGCATAATGATTCATACCATCATAATGTGTATACCGATATAAACATACTAACTGCTGACAACCACAAAGTTATTATAAAACCCCAATGTGCTGTTTTTTAATTGACAGAAGTCTAACATCACAAACTACGTTTAAATGAATTCATTAACACATTTGTTGTTGTCTTCACTCCCTTTACAGGAGAAAAGAGAGTCACACTGGAGGACTGTTGTCTGTCTGTCTGTCTGTCTGTCTGTCTGTCTGTCTGTCTGTCTGTCTGTCTGTCTGTCTGTCTGTCTGTCTCTCACTCCCTCTCTCTCACGTCTGCAAAACAGGTCATTCTCTCTCACACACACACACACACACACACACACACACACACACACACACACACACACACACACACACACACACACAGACACACACACAGACACACACACACACACACACACACACACACACACACACACACACACACACACACACACACACACACACACACACACACACACACACACTCCCAGCCTGTAATGAGCCTCCTCTCTCTAAATGGCCTGTCTCTATTTTCTCCTCCACTTCACTCAAACACACTGATAGAAATGTCCCAGACAGGCTGTCAACCTCATCCACACAACTCTCACACACCCCTGACGTGTGTTTGTGTGTGAGAGAGAGTGACATGTTTTGCAGGCGTTGGCGATGAAAACACACACACACTTTGACTTAAGCATGAAAATGAAAACACACACCGTAAA
>NC_088231.1:20381647-20384147 GCF_036934945.1 Oncorhynchus masou masou
GGGAAAAAACACAAGGTCAAAAAGCACAATGGGGGCATCTAGTGACCAAAACACGGAACAACCCTGGCCAAATCCTGACATCTGGTTTACTATTTTTTTTTCACCTTTATTTAACCAGGTCGGCCAGTTAACAACAAGTTCTCATTATAATAAGATAGAAGGAGAGTTTACAGTCTAACCAGACACTGAGGTATTTATAGTTGTTCACATATTCAAAGTCAGAACCATACAGAGTAGTGATGCTGGTCGGGCGGGAGGGTGAGGGCAGCAATCGGTTGAAGAGCATGCATTTAGTTTTACTAGCATTTAAAAGCAGTTGGAGTGTTGTATGGCATTGAAGCTCGTTTGGAGGTTTGTTAACACAGTGTCCAAAGAAGGGCCAGATGTATCCAGAATGGTGTCGTCTGCGTAGAGGTGGATCAGAGAATCACCAGCAGCAAGAGCGACATTGTTGATATATACAGAGAAAAGAGTCGGCCCGAGAATTGAACCCTGTGGTACCCCCATAGAGACTGCCAGAGGCAGTAGTTGGTGAACCAGGCGAGGCAGTCATTTGAGAAACCAAGGCTGTTGAGTCTGCCGATAAGATTGAGATGATTGACAGAGTCGAAAGCCTTGGTCAGGTCTATTCGATAATACTGTCTATTATCGATGGCAGTTATGGTATCGTTTAGGACCTTGAGCGTGGCTGAGGTGCACCCATGACCAGCTCTGAAACCATATTGGAAAACCAAAAGGACCAACTTCGGTGGAAGTCGTGACAGATGGATACAGGTCTATAACAGTTTGGGTCTAGAGTGGAAGTCGTGACAGATGGATACAGGTCTATAACAGTTTGGGTCTAGAGTGGAAGTCATGACAAATGGATACAGGTCTATAACAGTTTGGGTCTAGAGTGGAAGTCATGACAAATGGATACAGGTCTATAACAGTTTGGGTCTAGAGTGTCTTCCCCTTTGAAGAGGGGGATGAACGCGGCAGCTTTCCAATCTTTGGGGATCTCAGACGATATGAAAGAGAGTTTGAACAGGCTAGTAACATGGGTTGCAACAATTTTGGCTGATCATTTTAGAAAAGAAAGGGTCCAGATTGTCTAGCCTAGCTAATTTGTAGGGATTCAGATTTCGCACAGCTCTTTCAGAACATCATCTGTCTGGATTTGGGCGAAGGAGAATGGGGTGCACAGCTGTTCGGTACGGGTGGCCAGGTGGAAAGCTGTAGAAAAATGCTAATTGAAATGATCGATTATCGTAGATTGATCAGCGGTGACAGTGTTTCCTAGCCTTAGTGCAGTGGGCAGCTGTGAGGAGGTGCTCTTATTCTCCATGGACTTCACAGTGTCCCAGAACCTTTTTGAGTTAGTACTACAGGATGCAAATTTCTGTTTGAAAAAGCTAGCCTTTGCTTTCCTAACTGACTGTGTATATTGGTTCCTAACTTCCCTGACACATTGCATATCATTGGGGCTTTTCGATGCTAATTCAGAAGGCCACCGGACGTTTTTGTGCCGGTCAAGGGCAGTCAAGTCTGGGGTGTCCCAGGGGCTATATCTGTTCTTATTGTACATTTTTTGAAAGGGGCTTATTCAAGACGGTGACGAAAGCACTTTTAAAGAGCAGCCAGGCATCCTCTACTGATGGGATGAGGCCAATATCCTTCCAGGATACCCGGGCCAGGTCGATTAGAAAGGCCTGCTCGCTGAAGTGTTTTAGGGAGCGTTTGACAGTGATGAGGGGTGGTCGTTTGACCACGGACCCAATACGAATGCAGGCAATGAGGCAGTGATCGCTGAGATCCTGGTTGAAGACAGCAGAGGTGTATTTAGAGGGCAGGTTGGTCAGGAAGTTATCTATGAGGGTGCCCATGGTGAGAGATTTAGGGATGTACCTGGTATGTTCCTTGATCATTTCTGTGAGATTGAGGGCATCCGGCTTATATTGTAGGACGGCCGGGGTGTTAAGCATATCCCAGTTTAGGTCACCCGACAGTACGAACTCTGAAGATAGATGGGGAGCAATCAATTCACATATGGTGTCCAGGACACAGCTGGGGGCTGAAGGGGGTCTATAACAAGCAGCAACGGTGAGAGACTTGTTTCTGGAAAAGTGGGTTTTTAAAAGTAGAAGCTCAAATTGTTTGGGCACAGACCTGGATAGTGTGACAGAACTCTGCAGGCTATATCTGCAGTAGATTGCAACTCCGCCCCCTTTGGCAGTTCTATCTTGTCGGAAAATGTTATAGTTAGGGATGGAAATTTCAGGGGTTTTGGTGGCCTTGCTAAGCCAGGATTCAGACACGGTTAGGACATCCAGGTTGGCAGAGTGTGCTAAAGCAGTGAATAAAACAAACTTAGGGAGGAGGCTTCTGATGTTAACATGCATGAAACCAAGGCTGTTACGGTTACAGAAGTCAACAGATGAGAGAGCCTGGGAAATGGGAGTGGTGCTGGGGGCCTGGGTTAACCTCTACATCACCAGAGGAACAGAGGAGTAGGATAAGG
>NC_088231.1:20391647-20406647 GCF_036934945.1 Oncorhynchus masou masou
GAACTGGAGTGTTCTGGAACACAACTCTAGAATTCTGCAATAGAGAGAATCATTCCAAAATATTTCTCTGTCAATGAACTCACTCTTCAAAGGGTTTTATATCAAATAAAAAAATGACAAGACAACCCAAACCACGGCACCATAGAATTATGATTCTATGCACAGCGCTGCCTTGACGTGCAATGCTTTCAATATGCAGCAGGCGTTGAGGGAGGTGGATAAATATGACAGAGAGGGAGGCTGAAATACCTGGAGAAAGAACCTGCAGAACCTCTCTCTCTTCTGCAGCTGTAAACCCAGACAGGTTGGTTAGCACCACACACAACACACAGGTCATTAACCACACCATGGAGACACATATAAAATATATACTACTTCCACTAAGCACTAACTGAACAGGATCTCTGTGAATGAAACAGTCAGTCATTAAGGAAACACAACAGCCATTTTTAGAAGACGCTTCCCTCCCCCTGCCTCTCCTCCCCCTGCCTCTCCTCCCCCTGCCTCTCCTTCCTCCTGCCTCTCCCTCCCCCTGCCTCTCCTTCCCCCTGCCTCTCCTTCCCCCTGCCTCTCCCTCCCCCTGCCTCTCCTCCCCCCTGCCTCTCCTCCCCCCTGCCTCTCCTCCCTCCTGCCTCTCCTTCCCCCTGCCCTGCCTCTCCTTCCCCCTGCCTCTCCTTCCTCCTGCCTCTCCTCCCCCTGCCTCTCCTCCCCCTGCCTCTCCTCCTCCCTGCCCTCCTTCCTTCCCCTGCCTCTCCTTCCCCCTGCCTCTCCCTCCCCCTGCCTCTCCCTCCCCCTGCCTCTCCCTCCCCCTGCCTCTCCTTCCCCCTGCCTCTCCCTCCCCCTGCCTCTCCTCCCCCTGCCTCTCCTCCCCCTGCCTCTCCTCCCCCTGCCTCTCCTTCCTCCTGCCTCTCCTTCCCCCTGCCCTGCCTCTCCTTCCCCCTGCCTCTCCTTCCTCCTGCCTCTCCTCCCCCTGCCTCTCCCTCCCCCTGCCTCTCCTCCCCCCTGCCTCTCCTTCCTCCTGCCTCTCCTCCCCCTGCCTCTCCTTCCCCCTGCCCTGCCTCTCCTTCCTCCTGCCTCTCCTTCCTCCTGCCTCTCCTTCCCCCTGCCCTGCCTCTCCTTCCCCCTGCCTCTCCTCCCCCTGCCTCTCCTTCCCCCTGCCTCTCCCTCCCCCTGCCTCTCCTCCCCCTGCCCTCCTCCCCCTGCCTCTCCTCCCCCTGCCTCTCCTCCCCCTGCCTCTCCTCCCCCTGCCTCTCCCTCCCCCTGCCTCTCCTCCCCCTGCCTCTCCCTTCCCCCTGCCTCTCCTTCCCCCTGCCTCTCCCTCCCCCTGCCTGCCCCTCCCCCTGCCTCTCCTTCCCCCTGCCTCTCCCTCCCCCTGCCTCTCCTTCCCCCTGCCTCTCCTTCCCCCTGCCTCTCCTTCACCCTGCCTCTCCTTCCCCCTGCCTCTCCCTCCCCCTGCCTCTCCCTCCCCCTGCCTCTCCCTCCCCCTGCCTCTCCTTCCCCTGCCTCTCCCTCCCCCTGCCTCTCCTTCCCCCTGCCCTCCTTCCCCCTGCCTCTCCTTCCCCCTGCCTCTCCCTCCCCCTGCCTCTCCTTCCCCCTGCCCTCCTTCCCCCTGCCTCTCCCTCCCCCTGCCTCTCCCTCCCTCCTTCCTTCCTTCCTTCCTTCCCTCCCTCTCTCTCTCCCTCCCTCTCTCTCTCTCCCTCCCCGTCATTGTAAATAATAATTTGTTCTTAACCGACTTGCCTAGTTAAATAAAGGTAAATAAAATAAATAAACTCATATCGTCCTCTACAACTATGGCATTAAGAGTTGTAGCTGAAATTATAATACCCACATGTTAATAATTGTAAACCTTCAATATATCAAAATCATAATTAGCATACTAACGAGCCATATTATTCAATTACACAGTTAATTGGGTTTATTGATGAAAGTAACAGGCTCATATTTATCTCCTTTTGTAGGATTGAAGCAGAAGTGTTTTAACCTGTTCAGTCCATTTGGTCAATAGTGAACCCCTCGTTTCTCTTATAAACCTTTGAAACTGTAAAGTTCACTTGAAATTCATTAGTGGGTAAGACACTATACAGGGTTGTGAAAGAGAGAGAGAGACAGAGGGAGAGTGAGAGAGAGGGAGAGACAGAGACAGAGAGAGAGAGGGAGAGAGAGACAGAGACAGAGAGAGAGAGACCGAGAGAGAGAGAGACAAGACCGAGAGAGAGAGGGAGAGAGAGAGAGAGAGAGAGAGAGAGAGAGAGAGAGAGACAGAGAGAGAGAGAGAGACAGAGACAGAGAGAGAGAGAGAGACAGAGAGACAGAGAGAAAGACAGAGAGAGATAGACAGAGACAGAGAGAGAGTGAGACAGACAGAGAGAGACAGAGAGAGAGCGAGCGAGCGAGAGACAGAGAAATAGAGAGAGCGAGGGAGACAGAGAGAGAGAGAGAGACAGAGAGAGAGAGAAAGAGAGACAGAGAGAGAGAGAAAGAGAGACAGAGCGAGAGAGAGACGGGGAGAGAGACAGAGAGAGAGACAGAGAGAGAGACAGAGACAGAGAGAGACAGAGCGAGAGATAGAGAGAGAGAGAGCGAGAGAGATACAGAGAGGGAGACAGTGAGACACAGAGAGAGAGAGACAGAGAGAGAGACAGAGAGAGACATAGCAAGAGAGAGAGAAAGAGAGAGAGAGAGAGAGAGAGCAAAGGGGCAAGAGTCAGTAGAGAAAAGGAGAAAGAACAATCATTGATTGGTTGACTGCATGGTGACCTAACAGGACCATGCTGGATGCTACAGGACACTCCCTCTGGTTATCTAACCTCTACAGTCTGAGGATGAACAAGGACAGAAGGAAAGTTCTGCACCCCAAGTCGTTTTAAACGCCAGCAAATTCAATGTCAAATTCAACTTCCCTTGTGGTTCAGAAACAAACGATAAGAAACTCTATACAAAGAAACTCTATACAATTCTCCCCAAGAAATAAACAATTAAAGGAATAGTTCACCCAAATGAGCAAAGTATATATTGTAAGCAGACTATGGGGCGATAGGGGGCGGCAGGGTAGCCTCGTGGTTAGAGGGTTGGACTAGTAACCGGAAGGAAGATTGCAAGATCTAATCCCCGAGCTGTCAAGGGAACAAATCTGTCGTTCTGCCCCTGAACAAGGCAGTTAACCCACTGTAGGCTGACGTTGTAAATAAGAATTTGTTCTTAACTGACTTGCCTAGTTAAATAAAATACAAAAAAATGGACACGATAAGACAGCAATCCATGTGTGAACTACAGTTTGTGTGACCGATCCCTTCAATATCAAAATTAAGTCAACAAGAGTATTTCTCCCCCTGCAGTACCTTGTTGAGGCTGCGTGCGGCGCTGTCCTTGCCCCCGGGGGTCAGGTTTCTGAGCTGAACATCCAGCAGGTCAACCAGCTGGGCCATGGCCCTCACCGTAGAGGGGACGTCGCCGGGACGCAACAACCCTTTAGTCTGCTCCGCCAGCTCCCTGGCAACCACGGCTGCCGTCTCGCCGCTACGCAACTAGAGGAGGAGGAGGAGGAAGATAGGTACAACACAGACCTAGATTAGTTCTCATACTATGAGGAGGAGGAGGAGGAAGAAGATAGAACAGATAGGTTAAACAACTGATAGTGATTAAAACAACCGATAGTGATTAAAACAACTGATAGTGATTAAAACAACGGATAGTGATTAAAACAACTGATAGTGATTAAAACAACTGATAGTGATTAAAACAACCGATAGTGAATAAAACAACTGATAGTGAATAAAACAACTGATAGTGATGATAGTGATTAAAACAACTGATAGTGATTAAAACAACTGATAGTGATGATAGAGATTAAAACAACTGATAGTGATTAAAACAACTGATAGTGATGATAGTGATTAAAACAACTGATAGTGATTAAAACAACTGATAGTGATTAAAACAGCTGATAGTGAATAAAACAACTGATAGTGATGATAGTGATTAAAACAACTGCAGATGAACTCAGAATGAAACAAATGTCTTCAATATTTCTTGTCTTTGTCATGATATTCACGACTCCTATAATGACGATGATGCTGATACTAACCAGAATGTATAAATGAGCTAAAGTCTCCTCAGTCCTACACCGCACATCTTTACTCTTTATCATCTATAACGTCACCAGGAACTGAGCTTATCACACAGCTATCGTCTTTACCATCATATAACCAGGAACTGACCTCATCACACAGCTATCGTCTTTACCATCATATAACCAGGAACTGAGCTTATCACACAGCTATCGTCTTTAACTGACCTCATCACACAGCTATCATCTTTAACTGAGCTTATCACACAGCTATCGTCTTTACCATCATATAACCAGGAACTGAGCTTATCACACAGCTATCGTCTTTAACTGACCTCATCACACAGCTATCATCTTTAACTGAGCTTATCACACAGCTATCGTCTTTACCATCATATAACCAGGAACTGAGCTTATCACACAGCTATCGTCTTTACCATCATATAACCAGGAACTGAGCTTATCACACAGCTATCGTCTTTAACTGACCTCATCACACAGCTATCATCTTTAACTGAGCTTATCACACAGCTATCATCTTTAACATCATATAGCCATGAACTGAGCTTATCACACAGCTATCGTCTTTAACTGAGCTTATCACACAGCTATCGTCTTTAACTGAGCTTATCACACAGCTATCGTCTTTAACATCATATAGCCATGAACTGAGCTTATCACACAGCTATCGTCTTTAACTGAGCTTATCACACAGCTATCGTCTTTAACATCATATAGCCATGAACTGAGCTTATCACACAGCTATCGTCTTTAACTGAGCTTATCACACAGCTATCGTCTTTAACATCATATAGCCATGAACTGAGCTTATCACACAGCTATCACCTTTAACTGAGCTTATCACACATCTATCAAATTTAACTGAGCTCAACAAACAGCTATCATCTATAACTGAGCTTATCATACAGCTATCACCTTTAACTGAGCTTATCATACAGCTATCACCTTTAACTGAGCTCATCACACAGCTATCACCTTTAACTGAGCTTATCACACAGCTATCGTCTTTAACTGAGCTTATCACACAGCTATCGTCTTTACCATCATATAACCAGGAACTGAGCTTATCACACAGCTATCGTCTTTAACATCATATAACCAGGAACTGACCTCATCACACAGCTATCGTCTTTACCATCATATAACCAGGAACTGACCTCATCACACAGCTATCGTCTTTAACTGAGCTCATCACACAGCTATCATCTTTAACTGAGCTTATCACACAGCTATCATCTTTACCATCATATAACCAGGAACTGAGCTTATCACACAGTCTTTAACATCATATAACCAGGAACTGAGCTTATCACACAGCTATCGTCTTTAACATCATATAACCAGGAACTGACCTCATCACACAGCTATCATCTTTACCATCATATAACCAGGAACTGAGCTTATCACACAGCTATCATCTTTAACATCATATAACCAGGAACTGACCTCATCACACAGCTATCGTCTTTACCATCATATAACCAGGAACTGACCTCATCACACAGCTATCGTCTTTAACTGAGCTCATCACACAGCTATCATCTTTAACTGAGCTTATCACACAGCTATCATCTTTACCATCATATAACCAGGAACTGAGCTTATCACACAGCTATCGTCTTTAACATCATATAACCAGGAACTGAGCTTATCACACAGCTATCGTCTTTAACATCATATAACCAGGAACTGACCTCATCACACAGCTATCATCTTTACCATCATATAACCAGGAACTGAGCTTATCACACAGCTATCGTCTTTAACATCATATAACCAGGAACTGAGCTTATCACACAGCTATCGTCTTTAACATCATATAACCAGGAACTGACCTCATCACACAGCTATCGTCTTTACCATCATATAACCAGGAACTGACCTCATCACACAGCTATCGTCTTTAACATCATATAACCAGGAACTGACCTCATCACACAGCTATCGTCTTTAACATCATATAACCAGGAACTGACCTCATCACACAGCTATCGTCTTTACCATCATATAACCAGGAACTGACCTCATCACACAGCTATCACCTTTAACTGAGCTCATCAAACAGCTATCATCTTTAACTGAGCTTATCACACAGCTATCACCTTTAACTGAGCTTATCACACAGCTATCGTCTTTAACTGAGCTCATCATACAGCTATCACCTTTAACTGAGCTTATCACACAGCTATCATGTTTAACATCATATAGCCATGAACTGACCTCATCAAACAGCCAAAACAGTACAGGAAGTCTCTGAACCAACCCTGTCTCGTCTACAGTAGTGCAGGGTTCCCAAATGGAACCCTGTTAAGTGCCATTTTGGGACACAGTCTAGATCTTCCCCAGTATCTTCCCCAATGCGTCTCCATGCGTGAGAAACTGAGAGAACAAACTGCCCCTGGGTCCAGATCCGTAATGGACGCCCTGGAATGTGTTTCAATGGGAGAGCCGCGTAGCCGCAATGGCCGCCGCCAGCAGTCATACTCACTTTCTGCATGATGTGGTTGACCCAGGGAGACGTGCAGTTGCTGATGTCGGGGCCTTGGGGATCCCAGTAGCCCTGCTGAGCAACACACACGTATGTAGCTACGCCTGGAAGACACACAAACACCAAGACAACGCGCTCAGCAAACACAGTAAGACAGCGTTGACATTCAGAGAGTGGGCAGGGAGGCAGGAAGCACGGAGGAGCCAGGGGTTCACTGAACTGGCACGTGTGTGCGTGTGTGTGTGTGTGTGTGTGTGCGTGTGTGTGTGTGCGCGTGTGTGCGTGTGTGTGCGCGCGTGTGTGTGTGTGTGTGTGTGTGTGTGTGTGTGTGTGTGTGTGTGTGTGTGTGTGTGTGTGTGTGTGATAATTAACCAGACAAAGGACAGTGTTTCACATTCATGAGTCTGAGCAGTAGGATGATACTCTACTCACCAACCTCAGTACTGGAGAGGACAGAGACGGACATTACAGGGGGTTAAAGAACTGGTGATCTGAATCTAACACATGTCTCTACACATTTGTGTGTGTGTGTGTGTGTGTGTGTGTGCGGTTTCTCATAATGAGATATAGTGTATCCTGTATGCCTGTCATGGCACATGAAATGAACGTTGTTACAGTGTTAACATGACCTAAATATGATGTTCATGTTTCATATTCTACATTATCACACAACTCACGCTCTAACAGAGAACAGCTCACGCTCTAACAGAGAACAACTCACGCTCTAACAGAGAACAACTCACGCTCTAACAGAGAACAACTCACGCTCTAACAGAGAACAACTCACGCTCTAACAGAGAACAACTCACGCTCTAACAGAGAACAACTCACGCTCTAACAGAATTTAAAGCCAGGCTCTAACAGAGAACAACTCACGCTCTAACAGAGAACAGCTCACGCTCTAACAGAGAACAACTCATGCTCTAACAGAGAACAGCTCACGCTCTAACAGAGAACAGCTCACGCTCTAACAGAGAACAGCTCACGCTCTAACAGAGAACAGCTCACGTTCTAACAGAGAACAACTCACGCTCTAACAGACAACAACTCACGCTCTAACAGAGAACAGCTCACGCTCTAACAGAGAACAGCTCACGCTCTAACAGAATTTAAAGCCAGGCTCTAACAGAGAACAACTCACGCTCTAACAGAGAACAACTCATGCTCTAACAGAAAACAACTCACGCTCTAACAGAGAACAACTCACGCTCTAACAGAATTTAAAGCCAGGCTCTAACAGAGAACAACCCACGCTCTAACAGAGAACAACCCACGCTCTAACAGATTTTAAAGCCAGGCTCTAACAGAGAACAACTCACGCTCTAACAGCATTTAAAGCCACGCTCTAACAGAGAACAACTCACGCTCTAACAGCATTTAAAGCCAGGCTCTAACAGAGAACAACCCACGCTCTAACAGAGAACAACCCACGCTCTAACAGCATTTAAAGCCAGGCTCTAACAGAGAACAACCCACGCTCTAACAGAATTTAAAGCCAGGCTCTAACAGAGAACAACCCATGCTCTAACAGAATTTAAAGCCAGGCTCTAACAGAGAACAACCCACGCTCTAACAGAGAACAACCCACGCTCTAACAGAATTTAAAGCCAGGCTCTAACAGAGAACAACCCACGCTCTAACAGAATTTAAAGCCAGGCTCTAACAGAGAACAACCCACGCTCTAACAGAGAACAACCCACGCTCTAACAGAATTTAAAGCCAGGCTCTAACAGAGAACAACTCACGCTCTAACAGCATTTAAAGCCAGGCTCTAACAGAGAACAACCCACGCTCTAACAGAATTTAAAGCCAGGCTCTAACAGAGAACAACCCACGCTCTAACAGCATTTAAAGCCAGGCTCTAACAGAGAACAACCCACGCTCTAACAGAATTTAAAGCCAGGCTCTAACAGAGAACAACCCACGCTCTAACAGCATTTAAAGCCAGGCTCTAACAGAGAACAACCCACGCTCTAACAGAGAACAACCCACGCTCTAACAGAATTTAAAGCCAGGCTCTAACAGAGAACAACTCACGCTCTAACAGAATTTAAAGCCAGGTTCTAACAGAATTTAAAGCCAGGCTCTAACAGAGAACAACCCACGCTCTAACAGAGAACATCCCACGCTCTAACAGAGAACAACCCACGCTTTAACAGAGAACAACTGACGCTCTAACAGAATTTAAAGCCAGGCTCTAACAGAGAACAACCCGCGCTCTAACATAATTTAAAGCCAGGCTCTAACAGAGAACAACCCACGCTCTATCAGAGAACAACCCACGCTCTAACAGAGAACAACTCACGCTCTAACAGAATTTAAAGCCAGGCTCTAACAGAGAACAACCCACGCTCTAACAGAATTTAAAGCCAGGCTCTAACAGAGAACAACCCACGCTCTAACAGCATTTAAAGCCAGGCTCTAACAGAGAACAACCCACGCTCTAACAGAGAACAACCCACGCTCTAACAGAGAACAACCCACGCTCTAACAGCATTTAAAGCCAGGCTCTAACAGAGAACAACCCACGCTCTAACAGAGAACAACCCACGCTCTAACAGCATTTAAAGCCAGGCTCTAACAGAGAACAACCCACGCTCTAACAGAGAACAACCCACGCTCTAACAGCATTTAAAGCCAGGCTCTAACAGAGAACAACCCACGCTCTAACAGAGAACAACCCACGCTCTAACAGCATTTAAAGCCAGGCTCTAACAGAGAACAACCCACGCTCTAACAGCATTTAAAGCCAGGCTCTAACAGAGAACAACCCATGCTCTAACAGAATTTAAAGCCAGGCTCTAACAGAGAACAACCCAGGCTCTAACAGAATTTAAAGCCAGGCTCTAACAGAGAACAACCCACGCTCTAACAGAATTTAAAGCCAGGCTCTAACAGAGAACAACTCACGCTCTAACAGAATTTAAAGCCAGGCTCTAACAGAGAACAACCCACGCTCTAACAGAATTTAAAGCCAGGCTCTAACAGAGAACAACCCAGGCTCTAACAGAATTTAAAGCAAGGCTCTAACAGAGAACAACCCATGCTCTAACAGAATTTAAAGCCAGGCTCTAACAGAGAACAACCCAGGCTCTAACAGAATTTAAAGCAAGGCTCTAACAGAGAACAACCCACACTCTAACAGAATTTAAAGCCAGGCTCTAACAGAGAACAACCCACGCTCTAACAGCATTTAAAGCCAGGCTCTAACAGAGAACAACCCACGCTCTAACAGCATTTAAAGCCAGGCTCTAACAGAGAACAACCCACGCTCTAACAGCATTTAAAGCCAGGCTCTAACAGAGAACAACCCATGCTCTAACAGAATTTAAAGCCAGGCTCTAACAGAGAACAACCCAGGCTCTAACAGAATTTAAAGCCAGCCTCTAACAGAGAACAACCCACGCTCTAACAGCATTTAAAGCCAGGCTCTAACAGAGAACAACCCACGCTCTAACAGCATTTAAAGCCAGGCTCTAGCAGAGAACAACCCACGCTCTAACAGAGAACAACCCACGCTCTAACAGAGAACAACCCACGCTCTAACAGAATTTAAAGCCAGCCTCTAACAGAGAACAACCCACGCTCTAACAGCATTTAAAGCCAGGCTCTAACAGAGAACAACCCATGCTCTAACAGCATTTAAAGCCAGGCTCTAACAGAGAACAACCCACGCTCTAACAGAGAACAACCCACGCTCTAACAGCATTTAAAGCCAGGCTCTAGCAGAGAACAACCCACGCTCTAACAGAGAACAACCCACGCTCTAACAGAGAACAACCCACGCTCTAACAGAATTTAAAGCCAGGCTCTAACAGAGAACAACCCACGCTCTAACAGCATTTAAAGCCAGGCTCTAACAGAGAACAACCCACGCTCTAACAGAATTTAAAGCCAGGCTCTAACAGAGAACAACCCACGCTCTAACAGCATTTAAAGCCAGGCTCTAACAGAGAACAACTCACGCTCTAACAGAATTTAAAGCCAGGCTCTAACAGAGAACAACCCACGCTCTAACAGAATTTAAAGCCAGGCTCTAACAGAGAACAACCCACACTCTAACAGCATTTAAAGCCAGGCTCTAACAGAGAACAACCCACGCTCTAACAGAATTTAAAGCCAGGCTCTAACAGAGAACAACCCACGCTCTAACAGAGAACAACCCACGCTCTAACAGAATTTAAAGCCAGGCTCTAACAGAGAACAACCCACACTCTAACAGCATTTAAAGCCAGGCTCTAACAGAGAACAACCCACGCTCTAACAGAATTTAAAGCCAGGCTCTAACAGAGAACAACCCACGCTCTAACATAATTTAAAGCCAGGCTCTAGCAGAGAACAACCCACGCTCTAACAGCATTTAAAGCCAGGCTCTAACAGAGAACAACCCATGCTCTAACAGCATTTAAAGCCAGGCTCTAGCAGAGAACAACCCACGCTCTAACAGAATTTAAAGCCAGGCTCTAACAGAGAACAACCCACGCTCTAACATAATTTAAAGCCAGGCTCTAGCAGAGAACAACCCACGCTCTAACAGCATTTAAAGCCAGGCTCTAACAGAGAACAACCCACGCTCTAACAGCATTTAAAGCCAGGCTCTAACAGAGAACAACCCACTCTCTAACAGCATTTAAAGCCAGGCTCTAACAGAGAACAACCCACGCTCTAACAGCATTTAAAGCCAGGCTCTAACAGAGAACAACCCACGCTCTAACATAATTTAAAGCCAGGCTCTAACAGAGAACAACCCCACGCTCTAACAGAATTTAAAGCCAGGCTCTAACAGAGAACAACCCACTCTCTAACAGCATTTAAAGCCAGGCTCTAACAGAGAACAACCCACTCTCTAACAGCATTTAAAGCCAGGCTCTAACAGAGAACAACCCACTCTCTAACAGCATTTAAAGCCAGGCTCTAACAGAGAACAACCCACGCTCTAACAGAATTTAAAGCCAGGCTCTAGCAGAGAACAACCCAGGCTCTAACAGAATTTAAAGCCAGGCTCTAACAGAGAACAACCCACGCTCTAACAGAATTTAAAGCCAGGCTCTAACAGAGAACAACCCACGCTCTAACAGCATTTAAAGCCAGGCTCTAACAGAGAACAACCCACGCTCTAACAGAATTTAAAGCCAGGCTCTAGCAGAGAACAACCCAGGCTCTAACAGAATTTAAAGCCAGGCTCTAACAGAGAACAACCCACGCTCTAACAGAATTTAAAGCCAGGCTCTAACAGAGAACAACCCACGCTCTAACAGAATTTAAAGCCAGGCTCTAGCAGAGAACAACCCAGGCTCTAACAGAATTTAAAGCCAGGCTCTAACAGAGAACAACCCACGCTCTAACAGAATTTAAAGCCAGGCTCTAACAGAGAACAACCCAGGCTCTAACAGAGAACAACCCACGCTCTAGCAGAATTTAAAGCCAGGCTCTAACAGAATTTAAAGCCAGACTCTAACAGAGAACAACCCACGCTCTAACAGAATTTAAAGCCAGGCTCTAACAGAGAACAACCCACGCTCTAACAGAGAACAACCCACGCTCTAACAGAATTTAAAGCCAGGCTCTAACAGAGAACAACTCACGCTCTAACAGAATTTAAAGCCAGGCTCTAACAGAGAACAACCCACGCTCTAACAGAGAACAACCCACGCTCTAACAGAGAACAACCCACGCTCTAACAGAGAACAACCCACGCTCTAACAGAATTTAAAGCCAGGCTCTAACAGAGAACAACCCACGCTCTAACAGAGAACAACCCACGCTCTAACAGAGAACAACCCACGCTCTAACAGAGAACAACCCACGCTCTAAAGAAAAGACAAGTGCAGACAGAAACCTACTTGTTCCATTGTTTAAATAACAGAAGCTCTGTGTGTAGTGTTAGTCAAACACTTATTGTCTGCTGTCTGGAACCATGATTCACCTGCACTGGGTGGAAATAGTATTTACTGCTGGAAATTATGTGAATTTATAAAGACTATTTCCAGTGAGTGTGGAATTGTCCTTATTTTCAAGGACAACCCTAATCCTGATTCCAACTACCTTTTTACAATGATTTAAACACCCCAACCCTGATCCCAACTACCTTTTTACAATGATTTAAACACCCCAACCCTGATCCCAACTACCTTTTTACAATGATTTAAACATGCCAACCCTGATCCCAACTACCTTTTTACAATGATTTAAACACCCCAACCCTGATCCCAACTACCTTTTTAAAAGGACTTGAACACCCCAACCCTGATCTTGATCCCAACTACCTTTTTAAAAGGACTTAAAAAAATATGTAATTACTATAATATACAACATGCATTATATCTGACTGTAGTAACTACTGTATATCTGTAGATGTAATTACTATAATATATAACATGCATTATATCTGACTGTAGTAACTACTGTATATCTGTAGATGTAATTACTATAATATACAACATGCATTATATCTGACTGTAGTAACTACTGTATATCTGTGGATATAATTACTATAATATACAACATGCATTATATCTGACTGTAGTAACTACTGTATATCTGTAGATGTAATTACTATAATATATAACATGCATTATATCTGACTGTAGTAACTACTGTATATCTGTAGATGTAATTACTGTAATATACAACATGCATTATATCTGACTGTAGTAACTACTGTATATCTGTAGATGTAATTACTGTAATATACAACATGCATTATATCTGACTGTAGTAACTACTGTATATCTGTAGATGTAATTACTATAATATACTACATGCATTATATCTGTCCCTACAGGACAGGGCTGTAGTTACCTAGTGTCCCTACAGGACAGGGCTGTAGTTAGTAGTGTCCCTACATGACAGGGCTGTAGTTACCTAGTGTCCCTACAGGACAGGGCTGTAGTTACCTAGTGTCCCTACAGGACAGGGCTGTAGTTACCTAGTGTCCCTACAGGACAGGGATGTAGTTACCTAGTGTCCCTACAGGACAGGGCTGTAGTTACCTAGTGTCCCTACAGGACAGGGCTGTAGTTACCTAGTGTCCCGACAGGACAGGGATGTAGTTACCTAGTGTCCCTACAGGACAGGGCTGTAGTTACCTAGTGTCCCTACAGGACAGGGCTGTAGTTACCTAGTGTCCCTACAGGACAGGGCTGTAGTTACCTAGTGTCCCTACAGGACAGGGCTGTAGTTACCTAGTGTCCCTACAGGACAGGGCTGTAGTTACCTAGTGTCCCTACAGGACAGGGCTGTAGTTACCTAGTGTCCCTACAGGACAGGGCTGTAGTTACCTAGTGTCCCTACAGGACAGGGCTGTAGTTACCTAGTGTCCCTACAGGACAGGGCTGTAGTTACCTAGTGTCCCTACAGGACAGGGCTGTAGTTACCTAGTGTCCCTACAGGACAGGGCTGTAGTTAGTAGTGTAGTTACCTAGTGTCCCTACAGGACAGGGCTGTAGTTACCTAGTGTCCCTACAGGACAGGGCTGTAGTTACCTAGTGTCCCTACAGGGCTGTAGTTACCTAGTGTCCCTACAGGACAGGGCTGTAGTTACCTAGTGTCCCTACAGGGCTGTAGTTACCTAGTGTCCCTACAGGACAGGGCTGCTTGGCCATCTGTCCCTGCTGGGTTCTGGGCCAGGACACTTCAGCTGTCACCCTGGGGGAGCAGTGGTCCTGGGGGGGTATGACCGGGGGCTGGGGAGGCAGAGGGGGAACACCCATGGCTGGAACCGACCGCCCGTCACCTACCGGAGACGTACATGTTAAAAAACGGGTACAATAATTATACAATAACACATTGGAACAGAATGAGTTCATTGCCGTTAATGGCCGTTACCGGGGTTAACGATCTCTGGGATCTGGTTATCGCCGGGGACGACCACGCCACCACCGGCAGGGTTCCTCACGGTCGTGGTTGTCCGGGACCGTTGACCGGGGAAGGTGGTGAGGATTGGTCGCGCCGTGGTATAGTAGGGAGGAGACCGGGTGGTCCGACTGGTGGAGGAAGAGGAGGAGGGGACTTTGGGAGGCCCGTGGATGACTGGAGGAACCAAGTCTGGACGGAGAGAGAAAGAGAGAGAGATGAGAGAGAGAGAGAGAGAGAAGGAGAGAGACAAGGAGAGAGAAGGAGAGAGAAGAGGAGAGAGAGAGAGAGAGAAGGAGAGAGACAAGGAGAGAGAGAAGGAGAGAGAGAGAGGAGAGAGAGAAGGAGAGAGAGAGAAGGAGAGAGAGAGAGGAGAGAGAGAGAGAGACAAGGAGAGAGAAGGAGAGAGAGAGAGAAGGAGAGAGACAAGGAGAGAGAAGGAGAGAGAGAGAAGGAGAGAGACAAGGAGAGAGAGAAGGAGAGAGAGAGAGAAGGAGAGAGAGAGAGGAGAGAGAGAAGGAGAGAGAGAGAAGGAGAGAGAGAGGAGAGAGAGAAGGAGAGAGAGAGA
>NC_088231.1:20409147-20416647 GCF_036934945.1 Oncorhynchus masou masou
GGCCACACCACTCCAGTCTTGGCCACACCACTCCAGTCTTGGCCACACCCCTTGGTTTGATATACCACGCCCCTTACGTAAGACTCTTACACCCTTAATGTAAGACACGCACAAACACACACACCCCTCCAGTCTTGGCCACACCCCTTGGCTTGACATACCACGCCCCTTACGTAAGACTCTTACACCCTTAATGTAAGACACGCACAAACACACACACCCCTCCAGTCTTGGCCACACCCCTTGGCTTGACATACCACGCCCCTTACGTAAGACTCTTACACCCTTAATGTAACAATCGCACAAAACCCTCAGGGGTGCATGCTTAGTCCCCTCCTGTATTCCCTGATCACCAACGACGACGAGGCAGCCTATTGGGAGGAGGTCCGAGACCTGGCAGTGTGGTGCCAAGACAACAACCTCTCCCTCAACGTGAGCAAGACAAAAGGAGCTGATCGTGGACTACAGGAAGCGGAGTGCCGACGGGGCTGTAGTGGAACGGGTCGAAGACCTTCCAGTTCCTCGGTGTCCACATCGCTGAGTACCAATCATGTTCCAAACACACCAGCACGGTGATGAAGAGGGCACGACAACACCTCTTCCCCCCTCAAGAGACTGAAGAGATTTGGGCCCTCCCAAAAAAGATCTAGAGCTGCGGCGCTATGGCAACTGCTTGGCATCCGACCGCAAGGCGCTCCGGAGGGTACGGGGACACTTGGAATGTATGTAAACAGTGTAAATATTGGGATGCAAACTCTAAATGTAATACATTTCAACTCTATATCTGGCTTGGTACAGGTGTCTGACTATTTTTTAAGCTCATGTGAGGTGTGTACTTTTTCAAAGTAGATTTGTTTTAGACTACCAAAATACTCACTCTTAGCACTCTTCTTTACTCTTCTGTAGTAAATGGTACATTTTTGCATAATTTAGCGGGATTAAACTGGCGCGTGTATACAGTACATTCATTATGTATCCTGTTTATCACAGCATACAATGACTTTTTCCTATTTTTTGTTGCTTACAACCTGGAATAAAAATATATTTATTTTGGTGGGTGGGTGGGTGGGGGGTTGTATCATTTGATTTACACATACCTACCACTTTGAAGATGCACAATATTTTTTGTTGTGAAACAAACAAGAAATAAGACAAAAAAAAAAACTGAAAATTTGAGGGTGCAGAAATATTCACCCCCCCCCAAAGTCAGTACTTTGTAGAGTCACCTTTTGCAGCTATTACATGTCTCTTGGGGTTTGTCTCTATAAGCTCGGCACATCGAGCCACTGGGAATTTTGCACATTATTCAAGGCAAAACTTCTCCAGCTCCTTCAAGTTGGATGGGTTCCGCTGGTGTACTGCAATCTTTAAGTCATACCACAGATTCTCAATTGGATTGAGGTCTGGGCTTTGACGAGGCCATTCCAAGAACATTTAAATGTTTTCTAAAAAAAACACTCGAGTTTTGCTTTAGCAGTATGCTTAGGGTCATTGTCCTGCCGGAAGGTGAACCTCCGTCGCAGTCTCAAATCTCTGGAAGACAAACAACGTTCCTTCAATAATTTCCCTGTATTTAGCGCCATCCATCAATCCTTCAATTCTCACCAGTTTCCCTGCCGATGAAAAACATCTCCACAGCATGATGCTACCAACCCCAAGCTTCACTGTGGGGATGGTGTTCTCATGATGATGAGAGGTGTTGGGTTTGCGCCAGACACAGCATTTTCCTTGATGGCCAAAAAGCTACATTTGAGTCTCATCTGACCAGAGTACCTTCTTCCATATGTTTGGGGAGTCTCCCACATGTCTTTTGGCAAACACCAAACGTGTTTACTTATTTTTTTCTTTAAGCAATGGATTTTTTTCAAGCCACTCTTCTGTAAGCCCAGCTCTGTGGAGTGTACGGTTTAAATTAGTCCTATGGACAGATAATCCAATCTCCGATGTGGAGCTTTGCAGCTCCTTCAGGGTGATCTTTGGTCTCCTTGTTTCCTCTCCGATTAATGCCCTCCTTGCCTGGTCCGTGAGTTTTGGTGGGCAGCCTTCTCTTCGCAGGTTTGTTGTGGTGCCACATTACTTACATTTTTTAAATAATGGATTTAACGATGCTCCGTGGGATGTTCAAAGTTTCTGACATTTTTTTTATAACCCAACCCTGATCTATACTTCTCCACAACTTTGTCCCCGACAAGTTTGGAGAGCTCCTTGGTCTTCATGGTGCCGCTTGCTTGGTGGTTCCCCTTGCTTAGTGGTGTTGAAGACTCTGGTGCCTTTCAGAACAGGTGTATATATACTGAGATCATGTGACAGATCATGTGACACAGATTGCAAACAGGTGGACTTTATTTAACTAACTATGTGACTTCTGAAGGTAATTGGTTGCACCAGATCTTATTTAGAGACTTCACAGCAAAGGGGGTGAATATATATACAAAGGGGGTGAATATATATGTAAAGGGGGTGAATATATATGTAAAGGGGGTGAATATATTTGTAAAGGGGGTGAATATATATGCAAAGGGGGTGAATATATATGCAAAGGGGGTGAATATATATGCCAAGGGGGTGAATATATGTGCAAAGGGGGTGAATATATATGTAAAGGGGGTGAATATATATGTAAAGGGGGTGAATATATATGTAAAGGGGGTGAATATATTTGTAAAGGGGGTGAATATATATGTAAAGGGGTGAATATATATGTAAAGGGGGTGAATATATATGTAAAGGGGGTGAATATATATGTAAAGGGGGTGAATACATATGTAAAGGGGGTGAATATATATGTAAAGGGGGTGAATATATATGTAAAGGGGGTGGATATATATGTAAAGTGGGTGAATACATATGTAAAGGGGGTGAATACATATGCAAAGGGGGTGAATATATATGTAAAGGGGGTGAATATATATGCAAAGGAGGTGAATATATTTGTAAAGGGGGTGAATATATATGTAAAGGGGGTGAATATATATGCAAAGGAGGTGAATATATTTGTAAAGGGGGTGAATATATATGTAAAGGGGGTGAATATATATGTAAAGGGGGTGAATATATATGTAAAGGGGGTGAATATATATGTAAAGGGGGTGAATATATTTGTAAAGGGGGTGAATATATATGTAAAGGGGGTGAATATATTTGTAAAGGGGGTGAATATATTTGTAAAGGGGGTGAATATATTTGTAAAGGGGGTGAATATATATGTAAAGGGGTGAATATATTTGTAAAGGGGGTGAATATATTTGTAAAGGGGGTGAATATATATGTAAAGGGGGTGAATATATATGTAAAGGGGGTGAATATATATGTAAAGGGGGTGAATATATATGTAAAGGGGGTGAATATATATGCACGCACCACTTTTCCGTTTTCTTGTTATTTAGATTTGTTTTGAAACAAGTTTTTTTTCTTCACTTCACCAATTTGGACTATTTTTAAAAATCCAAATAAAAATCCATTTAAATTACAGGTTGTAATGCAACAAAATAGGGAAAAAACACAAGAGGGATGAATACTTTTGGAAGGCGCTGTACAGACACAGTGTCACGTTCTGACCATAGTTATTTTGTGTTTTCCTTGTTTTCGTGTTGGTCAGGACGTACAGCTGGGTGGGCATTCTATGTTGTGTGTCTAGTTTGTCCGTTTCTATGTATGGCCTGATATGGTTCTCAGTCAGAGGCAGGCGTTAGTCATTGTCTCTGATTGGGAACCATATTTAGGTAGCTTGTTTTGTGTTGGGGTTTGTGGGTGGTTGTTTCCTGTCTTTGTGTTCTCTGCACCAGATAGGACTGTTTCGGGTTTTGCCACGTTTGTTATTTTGTACTTGTTTAGTGTTCACGTTATCGTCTTCTATTAAACATGTTGAACACGAACTACGCTGCATGTTGGTCCTCCTCTCCTTCGACGGAAGAAAGCCGTTACACACAGAACCTTTGAATATACAATCTGTCTGAGAGAGGCAAATTATATCATTTTAATATTATTAATATTTGCAAATTGCGAAATACATAGGAAACGGAAGGCAAGCTTCATCAGCGCGTCACACACCACTTTGCAATGAGCTGGAGGCAGGGTGCATTTTCAAAAACATCTACTTAATTGTTTAAAAAGCTGAACATTTTTACTACATGTTATGAGGCATGTCTTAATTCGCTTCAGACAATATCTGTGGGTGGAGGCAATTATTTGATATCAACTTCCTTCATTGTCCAGTCGCCCAAGGCACGATCCTAGTCCTATTAGCAACCCATGTAGTAGTTGTCTATTACATCTCCCCTCTTTCTACGTTTCTAATGGATATTTACATATCTTTCACGTGCGGTGCGCTTTTGACTGCGCAGTTTTTAACCGCTAATATTGCATTATGGGATGAACATTCGTGCGTAGCCTACTGCCTTGTGTGCCTTGCTGCTCTTTAAACGTGAATAAATAATAGTTTATAAACATTTTAAACATTCTGATCTGTTGCATCAGACGAATTGCTTTAAAAAAACAATGTTTCATGTAGTCTAGGTCTACTGGTTGTACGAATTTTGGATGTATCCCGTCCCACAAATGCCTCAGAGTCTGTTTGGAAAAGGCTATTTATTTTTCTCTACAAACTGACCAATAGACTAGGTCAACTTTTCTACTATGGGGAATAGTAGATTGACAGCTAGTGATTTTGCTGTTCGTTACTCGTCTTGTTGGCGGAGGAAAAGTAAATAACGTGGACAGTTATTCTGACATGTTCAAAGTGCACACCAGAATTCTGAAGGACCGTGCGTCGTTCCATCCGGGACTTGCACGTTCTGTTAATATGAATGACCATCTAAATGTGATTTCTGTCATTCTGAGGACCGTGGGTGGAAGCCCTAATTAGGTTACGCACCCTGATGCATACGGGTTCAGTATATTTCTCAAATGCTGATCAAATGTCTGGCACCACGTTTTCCTGATGGAAACCCCGACACACACACATACTACCACACATACTAACTCACAAACTACCACACACACACACACACACACACACACACACACACACACACACACACACACACACACACACACACACACACACACACACACACATACTACCACACATACTACCACACATACTACCACACACATACTACCACACACTACCACACACACTACCACACATACTGCCACACACACTACCACACACACTACCACACACACTACCACACATACTACCACACATACTACCACACATACTACCACACACACTACCACACACACTACCACACACTCTACCACACACACTACCACACATACTACCACTCACACACACACATACTACCACACACACTACCACACAAACTACCACACACTCTACCACACACACTACCACACATACTACCACTCACACACACACATACTACCACACATACTACCACACAAACTACCTCACACACTACCACACACACTACCACACACAACCACACACACACTACCACACACACTACCACACATACTACCACACACACTACCACACACACACTACCACACACACTACCACACATACTACCACACACACTACCACACACTCTACCACACACACTACCACACACTACCACACACATTACCACACACACTACCACATACTACCACACATCTGGGTTAGGGGAGGGCCAAACCCTCCCCTAACCCAGATGACGCTGGGCCAAACCCTCCCCTAACCCAGATGACACTGGGCCAAACCCTCCCCGAACCCAGATGACGCTGGGCCAAACCCTCCCCTAACCCAGATGACGCTGGGCCAACTGTGCCTGAATTTACGAGCAGACAATCTGACAACAATCTGAACGCCCAGAGATCACTCTGACCACATTCTGACTCCAGATTGAATTAAGAAATATGTGGTTGTTTAGTACATGACCATACATGTGAATCGTTAATGAGATGGGTGAGGCTAAAGATTAAGAAGGTGTGAACGATGTGGTGGTTTAGTACATGACATCACATGTGAATCCATAATGAGATGGGCGGGGCTAAAGCTTAAGAAGGTGTGAACGATGCTGAATGGGTGTAGACAAAGAAGAGCTCTCCAGTAGGTGTACCAAAACATTCGAGCGTCATTTTCTCAAAAGTGATGTTACAAGTCTATCAACTTTCAAAGCTGAATAAGTTTCCTCAACAGTACTGGATGATATATCATTGTTCCTCAACTGTAGTGTATGATATATCATTGTTCCTCAACTGTAGTGTATGATATATCATTGTTCCTCAACAGTAGTGTCTGATATATCATTGTTCCTCAACTGTAGTGTCTGATATATCATTGTTCCTCAACTGTAGTGTCTGATATATCATTGTTCCTCAACTGTAGTGTCTGATATATCATTGTTCCTCAACTGTAGTGTCTGATATATCATTGTTCCTCAACTGTAGTGTATGATATATCATTGTTCCTCAACTGTAGTGTATGATATATCATTGTTCCTCAACTGTAGTGTCTGATATATCATTGTTCCTCAACTGTAGTGTATGATATATCATTGTTCCTCAACTGTAGTGTATGATATATTATTTTGAAGCTCTGAGTCTCTGCTTTCATCCAATGTAAAAAAACACCATTTCAAAATATTGCTACATAAGACCGAATCGAGCCGGTCGGTCACAAAACTACTTGAAGGTAACAACGCTCACTGATGCCCCTAGTGGTCGGTTTTCATTTCAGACATGGATGGACGTTGAATGCTGACTTGTGTCATGGGTGACCTGGCTACACACGCACGCACGCACACACACACACACACACACACACACACACACACACACACACACACACACACACACACACACACACACACACACACACACACACACACACACACACACACACACACACTTTAAGATTCTTATGACCCTAATGTGATGGGTGATGTCATCTCATGCAAAGGTTAAGCTTTTAAAACAGGGGTGATGACAGCTTGCACTTCAAATCTGCTTTGTTCTCTCTCTCTCACCCCTTCCCTCTCTCTCTCTCCCTCTCTCTCACCCCTTCTCTGTCTCTCTCTCTCTCTCTCTCTCTCTCTCTCCTCTCTCTCTCCCTCTCTCACCTCTCTCTCTCCCTCTCTCACCCCTTCTCTGTCTCTCCCTCTCTCTCTCTCTCACACCTTCTCTCTCTCTCTCTCTCTCTCTCTCTATCTCTCTCTCTCCTCTCTCTCCCTCTCTCACCTCTTCTCTCTCTCTCTCTCTCTCTCTCTCTCTCTCTCTCTCTCTCTCTCTCTCTCTCTCTCTAACCTTTCTAATAAAACATAATACATATTAAACAACAAACTATTTTGTAATCATCTCTCCCAATATAACATTAATTCCCTCAGAAAGTTGGATAGAGATAAGTTAAATAACAGCTATTGTGTTCTATTGTAAAGTAAACAACCCAGTCGTCATGGAACAATGCCATGGGAGATGTACCCAGCTAACAAAGAATGGTTCCGAGGACATTACTGTACGGTTCACCGTTTCCTCAACCGTTTCCCCTTTAAC
>NC_088231.1:20421647-20429147 GCF_036934945.1 Oncorhynchus masou masou
TAGATAACAGCCTCTACTAATATAACCATCATTACAACATAGATAACAGCCTCTACTAATATAACCATCATTACACCATAACAGCCTCTACTAATATAAACATCATTACACCATAGATAACAGCCTCTACTAATATAACCATCATTACAACATAGATAACAGCCTCTACTAATATAACCATCATTACACCATAACAGCCTCTACTAATATAACCATCATAACACCATAGATAACAGCCTCTACTAATATAACCATCATTACACCCTAGATAAGAGCCTCAACACCACAGATAACAGCCTCTACTAATATAAGTTATTATAATTGCTGTCATGTGGCATACATTTCCTCCATAAATTCAGTGTTGTTGTACTCGAGACCACATCGAGTGTTTTACTCCGTCTTGACCTGGTCTATGACAGTCAGGACTCGGTCTCAGACAGTGAGGACTCGGTCTTGGCTCGGTCTATGACAGTGAGGACTCAGTCTTGACTCGGTCTATGACAGTGAGGACTCAGTCTTGACTCGGTCTCGGATAGTGAGGACTCAGTCTTGACTCGGTCTTGACTCGGTCTATGACAGTGAGGACTTGGTCTTGACTTGGTCTATGACAGTGAGGACTCAGTCTTGACTCGGTCTTGACTCGGTCTATGACAGTGAGAACTCGGTCTTGACTTGGTCTATGACAGTGAGGACTCGGTCTTGACTCGGTCTATGACAGTGAGAACTCGGTCTTGACTTGGTCTATGACAGTGAGAACTCGGTCTCAGACAGTGAGGACTCGGTCATGGCTCGGTCTATGACAGTCAGGACTCGGTCTTGACTTGGTCTATGACAGTGAGGACTCAGTCTTGACTCGGTCTTGACTCGGTCTATGACAGTGAGAACTCGGTCTTGACTTGGTCTATGACAGTGAGGACTCAGTCTTTACTCGGTCTCGGATAGTGAGGACTCAGTCTTTACTCGGTCTTGACTCGGTCTATGACAGTGAGGACTTGGTCTTGACTTGGTCTATGACAGTGAGGACTCAGTCTTGACTCGGTCTTGACTCGGTCTATGACAGTGAGAACTCGGTCTTGACTTGGTCTATGACAGTGAGGACTCGGTCTTGACTTGGTCTATGACAGTGAGGACTCAGTCTTGACTCGGTCTTGACTCGGTCTATGACAGTGAGGACTTGGTCTTGACTTGGTCTATGACAGTGAGGACTCGGTCTTGACTTGGTCTATGACAGTGAGGACTCAGTCTTGACTCGGTCTTGACTCGGTCTATGACAGTGAGGACTCGGTCTTGACTTGGTCTATGACAGTGAGGACTCAGTCTTGACTCGGTCATGGCTCGGTCTATGACAGTGAGGACTTGGTCTTGACTTGGTCTATGACAGTGAGGACTTGGTCTTGACTTGGTCTATGACAGTGAGGACTCAGTCTTGACTCGGTCTATGACAGTGAGGACTTGGTCTTGACTTGGTCTATGACAGTGAGGACTCAGTCTTGACTCGGTCTCGGATAGTGAGGACTCAGTCGTTACTCGGTCTTGACCCAGTCTATGACAGTGAGGACTCGGTCTTGACTTGGTCTATGACAGTGAGGACTCGGTCTTGACTTGGTCTATGACAGTGAGGACTCAGTCTTGACTCGGTCTATGACAGTGAGGACTCAGTCTTGACTCGGTCTATGACAGTGAGGACTCGGTCTTGACTCGGTCTATGACAGTGAGGACTCAGTCTTGACTCGGTCTCGGACAGTGAGGACTCAGTCTTGACTCGGACAGTGATGACTCGTAATTTCTTCCCGAGACCAGAGGAGTAAAAAACGCTACATGATTCCATTCAGTCAGCAGAAAAAACCTCTTCTCCAGGCCAAATATAAAACACTCCTTTCTTCAAACATGAATATTTGAACGGCCTATATCTATTATAGACACGTGTGCTCAGTGGTGGACCTATAGGCCTACAATGTGACAGGTTGTCAACCATAATACCAACACACTCATGTAGGAGAGGAACACTTTCTGTAAAACACACAGCTGAGCAGCTCTCAGCTGGTTTTGGCATGGAGCAGCTCTCAGCTGGGTTTGGCATGGAGCAGCTCTCAGCTGGGTTTGGCATGGAGCAGCTCTCAGCTGGGTTTGGCATGGAGCAGCTCTCAGCTGGGTTTGGCATGGAGCAGCTCTCAGCTGGGTTTGGCATGGAGCAGCTCTCAGCTGGGTTTGGCATGGAGCAGCTCTCAGCTGGGTTTGGCACGGAGCAGCTCGCAGCTGGGTTTGGCACGGAGCAGCTCTCAGCTGGGTTTGGCACGGAGCAGCTCTCAGCTGGGTTTGGCATGGAGCAGCTCTCAACTGGTTATGGCGTGGAGCAGCTCTCAACTGGTTTTGGCATGGAGCAGCTCTCAGCTGGTTTTGGTATGGAGCAGCTCTCAACTGGTTTTGGCGTGGAGCAGCTCTCAACTGGTTTTGGCATGGAGCAGCTCTCAGCTGGTTTTGGTATGGAGCATCTCTCAGAGCTGGTTTTGGCATGGAGCATCTCTCAGCTGGTTTTGGCATGGAGCAGCTCTCAGCTGGTTTTGGCACGGAGCAGCTCTCAACTGGTTTTGGTATGGAGCAGCTCTCAACTGGTTATGGCGTGGAGCAGCTCTCAACTGGTTTTGGCATGGAGCAGCTCTCAGCTGGGTTTGGCATGGAGCAGCTCTCAGCTGGGTTTGGCATGGAGCAGCTCTCAGCTGGGTTTGGCACGGAGCAGCTCGCAGCTGGGTTTGGCACGGAGCAGCTCTCAGCTGGGTTTGGCACGGAGCAGCTCTCAGCTGGGTTTGGCATGGAGCAGCTCTCAACTGGTTATGGCGTGGAGCAGCTCTCAACTGGTTTTGGCATGGAGCAGCTCTCAGCTGGTTTTGGTATGGAGCAGCTCTCAACTGGTTTTGGCGTGGAGCAGCTCTCAACTGGTTTTGGCATGGAGCAGCTCTCAGCTGGTTTTGGTATGGAGCATCTCTCAGAGCTGGTTTTGGCATGGAGCATCTCTCAGCTGGTTTTGGCATGGAGCAGCTCTCAGCTGGTTTTGGCACAGAGCAGCTATCAACTGGTTTTGGTATGGAGCAGCTCTCAGCTGGTTTTGGCATGGAGCAGCTCTCAACTGGTTTTGGTATGGAGCAGCTCTCAGCTGGTTTTGGTATGGAGCAGCTCTCAGAAGAATGACATCGGTAGCCGGTAGGGTAGGAAAGACGTTTCAACTGATGATATCTACCAGTAAATGCTAACTAAGACAACAATGGGTATACAAACTAGGTATTGTTCATAACTGAGGGAGAGAGAGAGGTCAGTAGGACTGTAAGAGGACTCCCGTGGTGTTCTACATATCTGCAGAAATCTATTCAGGTGTATCTTTGGGGCTTTTGGCCAATGTGTTTTTATGATCTAAAGACGAGCTGTTGCAACTTCCTGTAAACACGCAGTCCAGTTCAAAGTGAATGATGACAGGTCCAACTTCCTGTAAACACACAGTCCAGTTCAAAGTGAATGATGACAGGCCCTAACTTCCTGTAAACACACAGTCCAGTTCAAAGTGAATGAGGACAGGCCCTACTTCCTGTAAACACACAGTCCAGTTCAAAGTGAATGATGACAGGCCCTAACTTCCTGTAAACACACAGTCCAGTTCAAAGTGAATGAGGACAGGCCCTACTTCCTGTAAACACACAGTCCAGTTCAAAGTGAATGATGACAGGCCCTACTTCCTGTAAACACACAGTCCAGTTCAAAGTGAATGATGACAGGCCCTAACTTCCTGTAAACACACAGTCCAGTTCAAAGTGAATGAGGACAGGCCCTACTTCCTGTAAACACACAGTCCAGTTCAAAGGGAATGATGACAGGCCCTACTTCCTGTAAACACACAGTCCAGTTCAAAGGGAATGATGACAGGACCTACTTCCTGTAAACACACAGTCCAGTTCAAAGTGAATGATGACAGGCCCTAACTTCCTGTAAACACACAGTCCAGTTCAAAGTGAATGATGACAGGACCTACTTCCTGTAAACACACAGTCCAGTTCAAAGTGAATGATGACAGGACCAACTTCCTGTACACACACAGTCCAGTTCAAAGTGAATGATGACAGGCCCTAACTTCCTGTAAACACACAGTCCAGTTCAAAGTGAATGATGACAGGCCCTACTGCCTGTAAACACACAGTCCAGTTCATAGTGAATGATGACAGGCCCTACTGCCTGTAAACACACAGTCCAGTTCAGAGTGAATGGTGACAGGCCCTAACTGCCTGTAAACACACAGTCCAGTTCATAGTGAATGATGACAGGCCCTACTGCCTGTAAACACACAGTCCAGTTCATAGTGAATGATGACAGGCCCTACTGCCTGTAAACACACAGTCCAGTTCAGAGTGAATCATGACAGGCCCTAACTGCCTGTAAACACACAGTCCAGTTCATAGTGAATGATGACAGGCCCTACTGCCTGTAAACACACAGTCCAGTTCAGAGTGAATGATGACAGGCCCTATTGCCTGTAAACACACAGTCCAGTTCATAGTGAATGATGACAGGCCCTACTGCCTGTAAACACACAGTCCAGTTCATAGTGAATGATAACAGGCCCTACTGCCTGTAAACACACAGTCCAGTTCAAAGTGAATGATGACAGGCCCTACTGCCTGTAAACACACAGTCCAGTTCAAAGTGAATGATGACAGGCCCTACTGCCTGTAAACACACAGTCCAGTTCAAAGTGAATGATGACAGGACCAACTTCCTGTACACACACAGTCCAGTTCAAAGTGAATGATGACAGGACCAACTTCCTGTACACACACAGTCCAGTTCAAAGTGAATGATGACAGGACCAACTTCCTGTAAACACACAGTCCAGTTCAAAGTGAATGATGACAGGCCCTACTTCCTGTAAACACACAGTCCAGTTCAAAGTGTATGATGACAGGCCCTACTGCCTGTAAACACACAGTCCAGTTCAAAGTGAATGATGACAGGTCCAACTTCCTGTAAACACACAGTCCAGTTCAACGTGAATGATGACAGGCCCGTGTGGCAAACGGTTGGTTTATATTAAAGGTGTACTGTATGAAGCTCTGAGGTGCTGAAGCGTACCGGTCTGTGTGGACTCCGGGTCCTGGATAAGACAGATGTTTTATGTGTTGCAGTGTCTGTTAATTGTCCAAATGCACCGCCCCTTTCCCAGGGTAGCCTCGTGGTTAGAGTGTAGAGGCGGCAGCGTAGCCTCGTGGTTAGAGTGTAGAGGCGGCAGCGTAGCCTCGTGGTTAGAGTGTTGGACTAGTAACCGGAAGGTTGCAAGTTCAAACCCCTGAGCTGACAAGGTACAACTCTGTAGTTCTGCCCCTGAACAGGCAGTTAACCCACTGTTCCTAGGCCGTCATTGAAAATAAGAATTTGTTCTTAACTGACTTGCCTAGTTAAATAAAGGTAAAATAAAAAATCCATATTGCTATAGAGTTTTGTCTTAGTAACTTCCAAACATTGTAAGAATTGATGAAAATGTGAAAAATTGACCATATGTAGTTGTTCTCTCGTCAGTAAACGTTTAGTAACGTGTCATATTCTCCCTGCTGTTGCATTATGAAAAGATTTGAATGAGATTTCATGTTGCTTAAAATGCTGTCAGTTCCACTTTTTAAACGCAACAATGTTTGACACACAAGTTATTTTCAAAGCGATGGTTAACAACAGGAAGTGACGCTACAATAAAAAAAAAAACATCCCGCCCCCCGTTCACGAGATGATGATCGTTTGAGACTTTACTTCCTGTTGAAAGTTATTCTTGAAAAAGGAAGCGACTTTACTTCCTGTTGAAAGTTATTCTTGAAAAGGGAGGCGACTTTACTTCCTGTTGAAAGTTATTCTTGAAAAGGGAGGCGACTTTACTTCCTGTTGAAAGTTAATTCTTGAAAAAGGAAGATTCTAACAAATGATCAACGTCCTCTTTGATAACACCTGCAGCAGCTGCTGCAAACTAGCCAACAACAAAAGCTAGCTAGCTAGACCGTGGGGAAACTACTGCTCGCTACTGAGCACTGGGGACTATAGTAACAGTAATGGACCAGTTTCCATGATCACTGAGGACTATAGTAATGTACCAGTTTCCAGGATCACTGGGGACTGTAGTAACAGTAATGTACCAGTTTCCAGGATCACTGGGGACTATAGTAATGTTCCAGTTTCCAGGATCACTGGGGACTATAGTAATGTTCCAGTTTCCAGGATCACTGGGGACTATAGTAACAGTAATGTACCAGTTTCCAGGATCACTGGGGACTACAGTAATGTACCAGTTTCCAGGATCACTGGGGACTATAGTAACAGTAATGTACCAGTTTCCAGGATCACTGGGGACTATAGTAATGTTCCAGTTTCCAGGATCACTGGGGACTATAGTAATGTACCAGTTTCCAGGATCACTGGGGACTATAGTAATGTACCAGTTTCCAGGATCACTGAGGACTATAGTAATGTGCCAGTTTCCAGGATCACTGGGGACTATAGTAATGTTCCAGTTTCCAGGATCACTGGGGACTATAGTAATGTGCCAGTTTCCAGGATCACTGGGGACTATAGTAATGTACCAGTTTCCAGGATCACTGGGGACTATAGTAATGTACCAGTTTCCAGGATCACTGGGGACTATAGTAATGTGCCAGTTTCCAGGACCACTGGGGACTATAGTAACAGTAATGTACCAGTATCCAGGATCACTGGGGACTATAGTAACAGTAATGTACCAGTTTCCAGGATCACTGGGGACTATAGTAATGTGCCAGTTTCCAAGACCACTGGGGACTATAGTAACAGTAATGTACCAGTATACAGGATCACTGGGGACTATAGTAACAGTAATGTACCAGTTTCCAGGATCACTGGGGACTATAGTAATGTGCCAGTTTCCAGGATCACTGGGGACTATAGTAATGTGCCAGTTTCCAGGACCACTGGGGACTATAGTAATGTACCAGTTTCCAGGATCACTGAGGACTATAGTAATGTACCAGTTTCCAGGACCACTGGGGACTATAGTAATGTACCAGTTTCCAGGATCACTGAGGACTATAGCAATGTACCAGTTTCCAGGATCACTGAGGACTATAGTAATGTACCAGTTTCCAGGATCACTGGGGACTACAGTAATGTGCCAGTTTCCAGGACCACTGGGGACTACAGTAATGTACCAGTTTCCATGATCACTGGGGACTATAGTAATGTACCAGTTTCCAGGACCACTGGGGACTATAGCAATGTACCAGTTTCCAGGATCACTGGGGACTACAGTAATGTGCCAGTTTCCAGGACCACTGGGGACTACAGTAATGTACCAGTTTCCATGATCACTGGGGACTATAGTAATGTACCAGTTTCCATGATCACTGAGGACTATAGCAATGTACCAGTTTCCAGGATCACTGAGGACTATAGTACAGGCAATGTACCAGTTTCCAGGATCACTGAGGACTACAGTAATGTACCAGT
>NC_088231.1:20434147-20449147 GCF_036934945.1 Oncorhynchus masou masou
CCCTTTATAATGCAACACTATTGACCAAGGCTCTGAAATGGCTCCCTGTTCCCTCTGTAGTGCAACATGTTGGACAAAGGCTCTGAAATGGCTCTGAAATGGCTCCCTGTTCCCTCTATAATGCAACACTATTAACCAAGGCTCTGAAATGGCTCCCTGTTCCCTATATAATACAACACTATGGACCAAGGCTCTGAAATGGCTCCCTGTTCCCTCTATAATGCAACACTATGGACCAAGGCTCTGAAATGGCACCCTGTTCCCTCTATAATGCAACACTATTAACCAAGGCTCTGAAATGGCTCCCTGTTCCCTATATAATACAACACTATTGACCAAGGCTCTGAAATGGCTCCCTGTTTCCTCTATAATGCAACACTATTGACCAAGGCTCTGAAATGGCACCCTGTGCCCTATATAAAACAACACTATTAACCAAGGCTCTGAAATGGCACCCTGTTCCCTCTGTAGTGCAACATGTTGGACCAAGGCTCTGAAATGGCACCCTGTGCCCTATATAAAACAACACTATTGACCAAGGCTCTGAAATGGCACCCTGTTCCCTATATAATACAACACTATGGACCAAGGCTCTGAAATGGCACCCTGTTCCCTCTATAATGCAACACTATGGACCAAGGCTCTGAAATGGCTCCCTGTTCCCTATATAATACAACACTATGGACCAAGGCTCTGAAATGGCACCCTGTTCCCTCTATAATGCAACACTATGGACCAAGGCTCTGAAATGGCTCCCTGTTCCCTATATAATACAACACTATGGACCAAGGCTCTGAAATGGCTCCCTGTTCCCTCTCTAATGCAACACTATTAACCAAGGCTCTGAAATGGCTCCCTGTTCCCTATATAATACAACACTATGGACCAAGGCTCTGAAATGGCTCCCTGTTCCCTCTATAATGCAACACTATGGACCAAGGCTCTGAAATGGCACCCTGTTCCCTCTATAATGCAACACTATTAACCAAGGCTCTGAAATGGCTCCCTGTTCCCTATATAATACAACACTATGGACCAAGGCTCTGAAATGGCTCCCTGTTCCCTCTATAATACAACAATATGGACCAAGGCTCTGAAATGGCACCCTGTTCCCTCTGTAGTGCAACATGTTGGACCAAGGCTCTGAAATGGCACCCTGTTCCCTATATAATACAACACTATTGACCAAGGCTCTGAAATGGCACCCTGTTCCCTCTATAATGCAACACTATGGACCAAGGCTCTGAAATGGCACCCTGTTCCCTCTGTAGTGCAACATGTTGGACCAAGGCTCTGAAATGGCACCCTGTTCCCTTTATAATACAACACTATGGACCAAGGCTCTGAAATGGCACCCTGTTCCCTCTATAATGCAACACTATTAACCAAGGCTCTGAAATGGCTCCCTGTTCCCTATATAATACAACACTATGGACCAAGGCTCTGAAATGGCACCCTGTTCCCTCTATAATGCAACACTATGGACCAAGGCTCTGAAATGGCTCCCTGTTCCCTCTATAATGCAACACTATGGACCAAGGCTCTGAAATGGCACCCTGTTCCCTCTATAATGCAACACTATTAACCAAGGCTCTGAAATGGCTCCGTGTTCCCTCTATAATACAACACTATGGACCAAGGCTCTGAAATGGCACCCTGTTCCCTATATAATACAACACTATGGACCAAGGCTCTGAAATGGTACTCTGTTCCCTCTATAATACAACACTATGGACCAAGGCTCTGAAATGGCTCCCTGTTCCATCTATAATACAACACTATGGACCAAGGCTCTGAAATGGTACCCTGTTCCCTCTGTAGTGCAACACATTGGACCAAGGCTCTGAAATGACACCCTGTTCCCTCTGTAGTGCACTATCTAGGGAATAGGGTGCCAATTGGGACTCACAGCCAAGGATTGCCATCATCCCATTATTCACCATGAGATTCCTACCGTACCCATTTCTAATGTGTCACATTGCTCCTCATTAAACACATTCTGCAATGTGTGAGAGGAAAAACGACTGTGTGTGTGTGTGTGTGTGTGTGTGTGTGTCGTAATTTATTCAGCGTTAACCCACTAACCACAACCTAGCTATTTCAGAATTGCTGAAACATTGTATCATTTTTGAGTAAACTTTGAGGCTGTTAAAGTCTGTAGAACACACACACACACACACACACACACACACACACACACACACACACACACACACACACACACACACACACACACACACACACACACACACTTTGTAGCGGTGCAGGCTGATCAATAATTTACATATTTAATCTAATACATCAGGCATGCTAACTGTAGGCCTCAATAAAACGTGAGAGAGAGAGAGAGAGAGAGAGAAGGAGAGAGAGAGACAGAGAGAGAGAGAGAAAGAGAGAAAGAGAGAGAGAGAGATAGGGAGAAAGAGAAAGAGAGAGAGAGAGAGAGAGAGAGAGAGAGAGAGAGAGAGAAAGAAAGAGAGAGAGAGAGAAAGAGAGAGAGAGAAAGAGAGAGAGAGAAAGAGAGAGAGATAGGGAGAAAGAGAAAGAGAGAGAGAGAGAGAGAGAGAGAGAGAGAGAGAGAGAGAGAGAGAGAAGAGAGAGAGAGAAAGAAAGAGAGAGAGAGAGAAAGAGAGAGAGAGAGAGAGAAAGAAGAGAGAGAAAGAAGAGAGAGAAAGAAGAGAGAGAGAGAGAGATCATAGTACAATATAGTAGATTTTGCATCGTGTAATATAATATATTATGGTATAACACAGTATAGTGGATAGTATTGTATAGCTGTATAGTATCGTATAATATTGAATAGAACAGTTGTGTAGTATAGTAGTATAGTCAAGTATAGTAGTATAGTATATTAGTGTGGTATGGTATAGTGGTATATCATAGTATAGCAGTATATTAAAGCAGCATTGTATAGAATAGAATAGCAGTATAGTACACTGGTGTAATATGGTAGTACAGAACATTATAGTATAGTACAGTATATAGTGAAGAATAGTTGTACACTATAATAGCATGGTACAGTGTAGTAGTATAATATAGTATAGTAGTATAATATAGTATAGTAGTATAATATAGTATAGTGGTATACTATAGTATAGTAGTATAATATAGTATAGTAGTATAATATAGTATACTAGTATAATACTAGTATAATATAGCATAGTAGTATAATATAGTATGGTAGTATAATATAGTATAGTAGTATACTATAGTATAGTATAGTATATAATATAGTATAGTATATAATATAGTATAGTAGTATAATATAGTATAGTAGTATAATATAGTATAATAGTATAATATATAATATAGTATGGTAGTATAATATAGTATACTAGTATAATCTATAATCTATAATATAGTAATCTATAATATAGTATAGCAGTATAATGTAGTATGGTAGTATAATATAGTATAGTAGTATAATATCGTATAGTAGTATAATATAGTATAGTAGTATAATATAGTATAGTATTATAGTATAGTATAGTAGTATAATATAGTATAGTAGTATAGTGTAGTTTTGTATAGTAGCATAGTACTACTGTACACTACATTATACTATATTCCAATATAGTACAGTGTACTATAGTGTGGTGTAGTGTACTGTAGTGTAGTGTAGTGTGGTGTGGTGTAGTGTAGTGTAGTGTGGTGTAGTGTGGTGTGGTGTAGTGTAGTATGGTATGTTGTAGTGTGGTGTTGTGTGGTGTAGTGTGGTGTAGTATAGTATATTGTGGTGTAGTGTAGTATAGTATAGTGTGGTGTGGTGTAGTGTAGTGTAGTGTAGTGTGGTGTAGTGCAGTGTAGTGTAGTGTAGTGTGGTGTAGTGTGGTGTGGTGTAGTATAGTATAGTATAGTATAGTATAGTATAGTATAGTATAGTGTAGTATAGTGTGGTGTAGTGTAGTGTGGTGTAGTGTGGTGTGGTGTAGTGTAGTATAGTATAGTGTAGTGTCGTGTGGTGTAGTGTGGTGTAGTGTAGTGTAGTATAGTATGGTATAGTATGGTATAGTGTGGTGTAGTGTGGTGTAGTGTGGTGTAGTATAGTATATTGTGGTGTAGTGTAGTGTAGTGTAGTGTAGTATAGTATAGTGGGGTGTGGTGTAGTGTATTGTAGTGTAGTATGGTATATTGTGGTGTGGTGTAGTGTAGTGTATTGTAGTGTAGTATGGTATATTGTGGTGTGGTGTAGTGTGGTGTAGTATAGTATATTGTGGTGTAGTGTAGTGTAGTGTAGTATAGTATAGTGTGGTGTGGTGTGGTGTAGTGTAGTGTAGTTGTAGTGTAGTGTGGTGTAGGGTAGTGTGGTGTGGTGTGGTGTAGTGTAGTGTACTGTGGTGTAGTATAGTATAGTGTGGTGTAGTGTGGTGTGGTGTAGTGTAGTGTAGTTGTAGTGTGGTGTAGTGTAGTGTGGTGTGGTGTGGTGTAGTGTAGTGTGGTGTAGTATAGTATAGTGTAGTGTGGTGTGGTGTAGTGTAGGGTGGTGTAGTGTAGTGTAGTGTAGTGTAGTGTAGTGTGGTGTAGTGTAGTGTAGTGTGGTGTGGTGTGGTGTGGTGTGGTGTGGTGTGGTGTAGTGTAGTGTGGTGTGGTGTAGTATAGTATGGTGTGGTGTGGTGTAGTGTAGTGTAGTGTGGTGTGGTGTGGTGTAGTATAGTATGGTGTGGTGTAGTGTGGTGTAGTGTGGTGCAGTGTAGTGTAGTGTAGTGTAGTGTAGTGTAGTATGGTGTGGTGTGGTGTGGTGTAGTGTAGTGTAGTGTGGTGTGGTGTGGTGTAGTGTGGTGTGGTGTGGTGTGGTGTAGTGTAGTGTGGTGTGGTGTAGTATAGTATGGTGTGGTGTGGTGTGGTGTAGTGTGGTGTGGTGTAGTGTGGTGTGGTGTAGTGTGGTGTGGTGTAGTGTGGTGTGGTGTGGTGTAGTGTGGTGTGGTGTAGTGTAGTGTAGTATGGTGTGGTGTAGTGTGGTGTGGTGTAGTGTGGTGTGGTGTGGTGTAGTATAGTGTGGTATAGTATGGTGTGGTGTAGTGTGGTGTGGCGTGGTGTAGCGTAGTGTGGTGTGGTGTAGTGTGGTGTAGTGTAGTGTAGTGTGGTGTATTGTGGTGTAGTGTGGTGTGTTGTGGTGTAGCGTAGTGTGGTGTGGTGTAGTGTAGTGTGGTATAGTATGGTGTGGTGTAGTGTGGTGTGGTGTGGTGTAGTGTAGTATAGTATATTGTGGTGTGGTGTGGTGTAGTGTGGTGTAGTGTAGTGTAGTGTGATGTGGTGTGGTGTAGTGTAGTGTAGTGTGGTGTGGTGTAGTGTAGTGTAGTGTGGTGTAGTGTGGTGTAGTGTAGTGTAGTGTAGTATATTGTGGTGTGGTGTAGTGTGGTGTAGTGTGGTGTAGTGTGGTGTAGTATAGTATATTGTGGTGTAGTGTAGTGTAGTATAGTATAGTGTGATGTAGTGTGGTGTAGTGTAATAAAGTATAGCATCGCATAGTATAGTGTAGTATGGTATAGCATAGTATAGTATAGTATGGTATGGTATAGTATGCCACAGTATAGTGGAGTATAGTACGGTATAGTATAGTGCAGTATAGTATAGCACGGGCAGTATAATGCAGTATAGTATAGCGCAGTATATTATAGCATATTATAGTATGGTATAGTACGATATAGTATGGTGCAGTATAGTGTGGTATAGTGTAGTATAGTGCAGTATAGTGTGGTGTAGTGTAGTATAGTACAGTGTAGTATAGTGTAGTATGGTGTGGTATGGCGTGGTATAGTATGGTATAGTACAGTGTAGTATAGTATGGTATAGTATAGTGTAGTATAGTACATTATATTATAGTATAGTGCTGTGTAGTATGGTGTAGTATGGTATAGTATAATGCATTATATTATAGTATATTGTAGTATAGTGTAGTATAATATAGCATAGTGCAGTATCGTTTATTGTAGTATAATGTAGTATAGTATAGTGCAGTTTGGTATAGTATAGTGTAGTATAGTGCAGCAGAGTATGGTATAGTATAGCATATTGTAATATAGTGTAGTATAGTATGGTATAGTATAGTATAGTGTGGTAGGGTATGGTATAGTGTAGTATAGTGTAGTGTTGTATAGTGTTGCATAATATGGTATGGTATAGTGTAGTATAGTGTAGTATAGTATAGTGTAGTATAGTATGGTATTGTGTAGTATAATGGGGTGTAGTATATTGTAGTATAGTATGGTATAGTATAGCATGGTGGCGTATAGTATAGTATGAGTATGGTATAGTATAGCATATTGTAATGGTATAGTATGGTATAGTATAGCATATTGTAATATAGTGTAGTATAGTATGGTATAGTATAGTATAGTGTGGTAGGGTATGGTATAGTGTAGTATAGTGTAGTGTAGTATAGTGTTGCATAATATGGTATGGTATAGTGTAGTATAGTGTAGTATAGTATAGTGTAGTATAGTATGGTATAGTATCGTGTATTGTGGTATAGCATAGCGTAGTATAGTATGGTATAGTGTAGTGTATTATAGCATAGTATAGTACAGTATAGTGTACTATCGCGTAGTATAGTATAGTACAGTATAGTGTAGTATAGTATAGCGTAGTATAGTATGGTATAGTATAGCGTAGTATAGAATGGTGTAGTATAGTATAGTGTAGTATGGTGTAGTATAGTGTAGCATGGTATAGTGTAGTATAGTATGGTATAGTATGGTGTAGTATAGTGCGGTATAGTATAGTGTAGTATAGTATGGTATAGTATGGTGTAGTGTAGTACAGTATAGTATAGTGTAGTATGGTTTAGTATAGTATGGTATAGTATAGTGTAGTATAGTGTAGTATAGTGTAGTATAGCATGGTATAGTATAGTGTAGTATAGTACGGTATGGTATAGTATAGTGTAGTATAGTGTAGTATAGTATGGTATAGTATTGTGTAGTATAGTATGGTATAGTGTGGTATAGAATGGTTTAGTATAGTATGGTATAGTATAGTGTAGTATAGTATGGTATAGTATAGTGTGGTACAGCATGGTATGGTATAGTGTAGTATAGTGTAGTATAGCATGGTATAGTATAGTGTAGTACAGTATGGTATAGTATGGTATAGAATGGTTTAGTATAGTATGGTATAGTATAGTGTGGTATAGTGTAGTATAGTATATTGTATTATGGTGTAGTGTGGTATAGTGTAGTATAGTATGGTATAGTATAGTGTGGTACAGCATGGTATGGTATAGTGTAGTATAGTGTAGTATAGCATGGTATAGTATAGTGTAGTATAGTACGGTATGGTATAGTATAGTGTAGTATAGTGTAGTATAGTATGGTATAGTATTGTGCAGTATAGTATGGTATAGTGTGGTATAGAATGGTTTAGTATAGTATGGTATAGTATAGTGTAGTATAGTGTAGTATAGTATATTGTATTATAGTATGGTATAGTATAGTGTAGTATAGTGTAGTGTGGTATAGTGTAGTATAGTATGGTATAGTATAGTGTGGTACAGCATGGTATGGTATAGTGTAGTATAGTGCAGTATAGTATGGTATAGTGTAGTGTAGTATAGTATGGTATGGTATAGAGTAGTATAGTGTAATATAGTGTAGTATAGTATGGTATAGTATAGTGTAGTATAGTACGATATAGTATAGTGTAGTATAGTGTGGTATAGTATAGTGCAGTATAGTGCAGGTTAGTAATGTGTAGCATAGTATAGTATATTATAGTATAGTATAGTATAGTATGGTATAGTATAGTGTGGTATAGTATGGTATCGTATAGTGTAGTATGGTATCGTATAGTGTAGTATAGTGTAGTATAGTATGGTACAGTATAGTGTAGTATAGTGTGATATAGTGTAGTATAGTATGGTATAGTATAGTGTAGTATAGTATATTGCAGTATAGTATGGTATAGTATAGTGTAGTATAGTGTAGTATAGTGTGGCATAGTATAGTGTAGTATAGTGCGGTATAGTGTGGTACAGTATGGTATAGTATAGTGTAGTATAGTGTAGTATAGTATGGTATAGTGTAGTATAGTGTAGTATAGTATGGTATAGTATAGTGCAGTATAGTGCAGGTTAGTAATGTGTAGAGACACAGAGTCAAAAGAAGCTCCATTAAGAGGGAAAACAACTGAACCAGGAGAGAGATGACTCAGCCATCAGAGGAGATGGGAGATCTGCATTTCAATAGACGCCACTGTCTTTGTGCTGCGGGAAGTCTATGAGTTCAGCATTACAAAGGCACAGGGATCTGTTTGGACTGACGATAAACAGCTCACCGTAGTTCGTCTAGGAGTGGGTGTGTCTTAAATCATAAGCTATTCACTAAATAGGGCAAAGTATAGGCACTATAGAAGTGGGGGTTTGGTTCTGCTTTTCACAACTCTGATGTCTTGTGCCTGGAGATTTTCACTAACCAGGAACAACTCTGGGCCCTGGTTAAACTCTAGACTTCTTACATTTACATTTACATTTAAGTCATTTAGCAGACGCTCTTATCCAGAGCGACTTCTTCCTGGTTAGGAACAACTCCAGAACAACTCTGGGCCCTAGTGATTACTCTAGACTTAAACCTGGTCTGGAACAACTCTGGGCCCTAGTTATAACTCTAGATTTAAACCTGGTCTGGAACAACTCTGGGCCCTAGTTATAAGTCTAGACTTAAACCTGGTCTGGAACAACTCTGGGCCCTAGTTATTACTCTAGACCTTTACATGGTCTGGAACAACTCTGGGCCCTAGTTATAACCCTAGACTTAAACCTGGTCTGGAATAACTCTGGGCCCTAGTTATTACTCTAGACTTAAACCTGGTCTGGAATAACTCTGGGCCCTAGTTATAACTCTAGAGTTAAACCTGGTCTGGAACAACTCTGGGCCCTAGTTATAACTTTAGACTTAAACCTGGTCTGGAACAACTCTGGGCCCGAGTTATAACTCTAGACTTCTTCCTGGTCAGGTCACATGGTCAAATATTAGTTTTCCACAACGTAGCTTTCACCTAACTACAGTATATAATGTATATCAGAACAGAACAGAGTAGAACAGAACCGAGCAGAACAGAGTAGAACAGAACAGAGTAAAACAGAACAGAGCAGAACAGAGTAGAACAGAACCGAGCAGAACAGAGTAGAACAGAACAGAGCAGAACAGAGTAGAACAGAAAAGAGTAGAACAGAACAGAGAAGAACAGAGTAGAACAGAACAGAGTAGAACAGAGCCGAACAGAGCAGAGCAGATCAGAACAGAGCAGAACAGAGTAGAGCAGAACAAAACAGAGCAGAACAAAACAGAACAAAGCAGAACAGAGCAGAACAAAGCAGAACAGAGCAGAACAGAGCAGAGCAGAACAGAGCGAACAGAGCAGAAGAGAACAGAGCAGAACAGAGCAGAACAGAGCAGAGCTGAACAGAGCAGAACAGAGCAGAACAGAGCAGAACAAAACAGAACAGAGCAGAACAGAGCAGTGAGTGTGTGTGTGTGTGTGTGTGTGTGTGTGTGTGTGTGTGTGTGTGTGTGTGTGTGTGTGTGTGTGTTTGGTAGGTTGTTCGCTCCATTTAATCTCCATTGATCATCTCTTAAAGCTCCTGTAGACACACAAGTCTCCATTATAAAACACAGAGATCTCCGAGAACACTGTTTCCATCCCTCTTCCCCTCCCACCCGCCTTCCCTCCCTTCCCCCACCCCTCTTTACCTTGCTCCCCTAACTCCCTTTCTCCAGCTCTCCCTCTCCATCCCTCCTTCACCATCACTCTCCAACTCTCCCGCTCCATCCCTCCTTCACCATCACTCTCCAACTCTCCCGCTCCATCCCTCCTTCACCATCACTCTCCAACTCTCCCGCTCCATCCCTCCTTCACCATCACTCTCCAACTCTCCCGCTCCATCCCTCCTTCACCATCACTCTCCAACTCTCCCGCTCCATCCCACCTCATCCACCCCTCTCTCCCCTTCCTTTCCAACTCTCCCTCTCCATCCCTCCTTCACCATCCTCTCTCCCCTTCCTCTCTAACCCTTCCTCTCCATCCCTCCTTCACCATCCTCTCTCCCCTTCCTCTCTAACCCTTCCTCTCTAACCCTTCCTCTCCATCCCTTCCTCTCCATCCCTCCTTCTCCATCTCTCTCTCCCCTTCCTCTCTAACCCTTCCTCTCTCCCCTTCCTCTCCATCCCTCCCTCTCCATCCCTCCTTCACCCTCCTCTCTCCCCTTCCTCCAATAATTTCTTGTAGTGTCTCCTAAATGTGTGTAAAAGCATGCATTAATTCAACCATCATTTAATAAAGAGAGGCTGAACTGAGTTGCCTGCACCGTGAGAAGGTGTTAGAGTCAATTACACTGGCTAGATAGTGTAGCTTAGACCTCCAGGGATATCCAGAGAAGGGGGTAGGCCTGCTCTTATACCCCAATCTGAGAGTGCCTGTCTCTGGGAAGGAATCACTCAACTCCCCCCTAAGACTCTCCAGGGCCCTAGTCCATTTAAGAGTAATGTACTCTACTGGGCTAGGCTGGGAGGGGGAGGGAGGGGAAGGAAGAGGGAGAGAGACAGGAGAGAGAGACAGGAGAGAGAGAGAGAGAGAGAGAGACATGAGAGAGAGTGAGAGAGAGTGAAAGACAGAGGGGGGAGATAGGGGGAGAGAGACAGGAGAGATAGTGAGAGAGAGAGAGACACGAGAGAGTGAGAGAGAGCGAAAGAAAGAGGGGGAGAGAGAGATGGAGAGAGAGGGGGGAGATAGTGAGAGAGAGAGAGAGGGAGAGAGAGAGAGAGAGAGAGAGGGGGAGAGAGAGGGGGAGATAGTGAGAGAGATAGAGAGAGAGAGAGGGGGGGGAGAGAGTGAGAGAGAGAGAGAGAGAGAGAGAGAGAGGGGGGGGGGTAGAGAGGGGGAGACAGAGAGAGAAATGGAGAGAGAGACAGAGAGAGGAAAAAAAAACTACCACAAGACTGTGTTCCCTCCCTCCCTCTGAGCTAAAGTCTAGAAACTGTCCATTACTAAAGAAGTCTATAGACTGTCCATTACTAAATAAGTCTAGAGACTGTCCATTACACACACCTACAGAACTAAAGTAGTCTAGAGACTGCCCATTACTAAAGAAGTCTATAGACTGTCCATTACTAAAGAAGTCTAGAGACTGTCCATTACACTCACCTACAGAACTAAAGTAGTCTAGAGACTGCCCATTACTAAAGAAGTCTATAGACTGTCCATTACTAAAGAAGTCTAGAGACTGTCCATTACACACACACATAGAACTAGAGAAGTCTAGAGACTGTCCATTATACACACCCACAGAACTAAAGTAGTCTAGAGACTGTCCATTACACACACCCACAGAACTAAAGTAGTCTAGAGACTGTCCATTACACACACCCACAGAACTAAAGTAGTCTAGAGACTGTCCGTTACACAAACCTACAGAACTAAAGTAGTCTAGAGACTGTCCATTACACAAACCTACAGAACTATATTCCAGAGACTGTCCATTACTAAAGAAGTCTATAGACTGTACATTACTAAAGAAGTCTAGAGACTGTCCATTACACAAACCTACAGAACTAAAGTAGTCTAGAGACTGCCCATTACTAAAGAAGTCTAGAGACTGCCCATTACACAAACCTACAGAACTAAAGTAGTCTAGAGACTGTCCATTACACTCACCTACAGAACTAAAGTAGTCTAGAGACTGCCCATTACTAAAGAAGTCTAGAGACTGTCCATTACACAAACCTAGAGAACTAAAGTAGTCTCGAGACTGTCCATTACACACACCTACAGAACTAAAAAGGTCTAGAGACTGTCCATTACACACACCTACAGACCTATAGTAGTCTAGAGACTGTCCATTACACACACCTACAGAACTATAGTCTCGAGACTGTCTATTACACACAACCCACAGAACTAAAGAAGTCTCTAGAAACTGTCCATTACACAAACCTACAGAACTATAGAAGTCTAGAGACTGTCCATTACACACAACTGTAGAACTATAGTCTTGAGACTGTCCATTACACACAACTACAGAACTATATTCTAGAGACTGTCCATTACACACACCTACAGAACTAAAGTAGTCTAGAGACTGTCCATTACACAAACCTACAGAACTAAAGTAGTCTAGAGACTGTCCATTACACACACCTACAGAACTAAAGTAGTCTAGAGACTGTCCATTACACACACCTACAGAACTAAAGTAGTCTAGAGACTGTCCATTACACACACCTACAGAACTAAAGTAGTCTAGAGACTGTCCATTACACTCACCTACAGAACTAAAGTAGTCTAGAGACTGCCCATTACTAAAGAAGTCTAGAGACTGCCCATTACTAAAGAAGTCTAGAGACTGTCCATTACACAAACCTCCAGAACTAAAGAAGTCTAGAGACTGTCCATTACACAAGTAGTCTAGAGACTGTCCATTACACACACCTACAGAACTAAAGTAGTCTAGAGACTGTCCATTACACAAACCTATAGAACTAAAGTAGTCTAGAGACTGTCCATTACACACACCTACAGAACTAAAGTAGACTAGAGACTGTCCATTACACAAGTAGTCTAGAGACTGTCCATTACACAAACCTACAGAACTAAAGAAGTCTAGAGACTGTCCATTATACACACCTACAGAACTAAAGAAGTCTAGAGACCGTCCATTACACTCACCTACAGACCTATAGTAGTCTAGAGACCGTCCATTATACACACCTACAGACCTATAGTAGTCTAGAGACTGTCCATTACACACACCTACAGAACTATAGTCTCTAGACTGTCCATTACACACACCTACAGAACTAAAGAAGTCTCTAGACAGATTAATATTCCACCTAGCCCAGTCAAGCCTAGAAAAACCAAGAGTTTTAAGAAAGAATGAAAGTCGAAGAGAGAAGTAGATGAATATTTCACCTACCCAATCTGTTGTCGTTGTTCCCGAAGTCCAGTAAGTATTTGACCACGTGATAGTTGTTCCAGACGTACAGCAGATTGTCTCTGGGATTGTAGTCCACTGCTGCTATGTACTGGTAAGAGTTAGGGAACAGGATGGACACAAAGGTTTCTTTACTCTGCGTGGTGCTGTACATATAATCTATCTTGTTCCCCGTGGCCTCGTTGTCGTCGTCCTCGTAGACGGTTTTCACCACGTAGAGCACGCCGCACACCATGAAGGCGTTGGAGGCTGTCCGCTTGTCGTAGGTGGTGTCCCAGGACCCTTCGACGCGGAGCGTGTAAGGGTTGAGCTGCGAGACCACGATGCGTCCGTTGTTCGTCTCCGTGGCGTACAGAACCCAGAGGCCCATTTCGTCGACGGCGAGGTCGATGTCCGACTTGCCGCCCCAGCGGTACGGCGACGTGTCGTGGTAGTTGGCGTTGGCGATGATGGCCTCGCCGCTCTTGATCCGCGTGCGGAGGTCGAACTTGACGATGTTGCGCGTCCGCTCCTTGTTGAAGAACAAAGCTCCGTCGTAGACCACGAAGCCTGTCCCGTCGACGCGGTGAGGCAGCTTGTATGTGGTCGTCGGTCGTCCTGTAAACAATAGCATTCAAATACATTTTAATTAGAAGTGTTTTTTTGTTTCAAAACATCCGAGGGGAAGTGTCCCCAGACAGAGATTAAACCTTGTCCAGGACAACAACAAAAAACAAGATTCTCCATTTAAAGAACTTCTTAGGTCTTATCTGTGTCTGGGGAAACTCAGCCAGGTCCCCCCGTGATACAAGTCAGTGTCCGACGTCCATCCATGTCTGAGGAAGTCAGGAGACAATGTGGAAACTGGCCACTAGGGGCAACAGGAAGCGCTGTTACCTTCGAGTTAAGTTTTGGTTTTGCTCGGTCGTTGTAACGATCTGCCTCTGGTGCAAAAGGATGCATTTTCAAAACGCAGCAATAGAAAATTGTTTTTGAGACATTTTGTTTTAAGCCCAAAACTTAACCCTCATCTTAACCACTTGGAGTTAATAACTTAACCTTAACCCTCACCTTAACCACTTGGAGTTAATAACTTAACCTTAACCCTCACATTAACCACATGGAGTTAATAACTTAACCTTAACCCTCACCTTAACCACTTGGAGTTAATAACTTAACCTTAACCCTCACCTTAACCACATGGAGGTAATAACTTAACCCTAAACAATTCGACAATTGCAAAATTTGAAGTTTCAGACACATGGATAAACTTCTAATATTGACATAACATTTTTTATTTATTTTACCTTTATTTAACCAGGTAAGTCAGTTAATAAGAACAAATTCTTATTTTCAATGACGGCCTCGGAACAGTGGGTTAACTGCCTGTTCAGGGGCAAAAAGACAGATTTGTACCTTGTCAGCTCGGGGAGTTGAACTTGCAACCTTCCGGTTACTAGTCCAACGCTCTAACCACGAGGCTACGCTGCCGAGAGCTACTTGTGCCCTTTAATTAAAGTCACTTTACATTAGCAAGTTTAATAAAAAAAAATAAAAAAAACAGCAATAAAATCCAACATTATAATAAAAATAAATGTGTTAAATAATTGTGAGTAAAACGCAGACCTGCGATGAAGTCCTCCTTGGAGGAGTACTCTGTGAGAGTGTCCGTGCGGTAGGGGGTCCAGGGCATGTAGTAAATCTTATCGGAGGCCTGGAATGGGTCTTTACACCAGGCTCCTGATTGGTGGTCGGACTCAAACAGGTGTTCACTCTGGTACACGCCTCGTAGGATACCTGGACACAGGAACACTGCAGAGGACAGAGGTACGTGTGATCGTTTAAATTCAATCCCATTCCATTGTGTTGATGGTGCGTTCGCTGAGACCAAGGCTTGTTGTCTGTTTGCAGTATCATGGTTTTCATTGATGATGTATCTAAAGTGCATGTAGGCTAGTTTACTGCTCATTATTCTCACTGTGTATCTCCATGTATTCTCACTGTGCATCTCCATGTATTCTCTATGTGTATCTCCATGTATTCACACTGTGTATCTCCATGAATTCTCTATGTGTATTTCCATGTATTCTCACTGTGTA
>NC_088231.1:20451647-20459147 GCF_036934945.1 Oncorhynchus masou masou
GTTCCCATCTGTCTCTCCCTCCCTGCTCTGTTCCCATCTGTCTCTCCCTCCCTCCTCGGTTCCCATCTGTCTCTCCCTCCCTCCTCTGTTCCCATCTGTCTCTCCCTCACTGCACTGTTCCCATCTGTTTCTCCCTCCCTCCTCGGTTCCCATCTGTCTCTCCCTCCCTCCTCGGTTCCCATCTGTCTCTCCCTCCCTGCTCTGTTCCCATCTGTCTCTCCCTCCCTCCTCTGTTCCCATCTGTCTCTCTCTCCCTCCCTCCCTCCTCTGTTCCCATCTGTCTCTCCCTCCCTCCCTGCTCTGTTCCCATCTGTCTCTCCCTCCCTCCTCGGTTCCCATCTGTCTCTCCCTCCCTCCCTGCTCTGTTCCCATCTGTCTCTCCCTCCCTCCTCGGTTCCCATCTGTCTCTCCCTCCCTCCCTGCTCTGTTCCCATCTGTCTCTCCCTCCCTCCTCTGTTCCCATCTGTCTCTCCCTCCCTGCTCTGTTCCCATCTGTCTCTCCCTCCCTCCTCTGTTCCCATCTGTCTCTCCCTCCCTCCTCTGTTCCCATCTGTCTCTCCCTCCCTCCTCTGTTCCCATCTGTCTCTCCCTCCCTCCTCTGTTCCCATCTGTCTCTCCCCCATCCTCTGTTCCCATCTCTCTCCCTCCATCCTCTGTTCCCATCTGTCTCTCCCTCCCTGCTCTGTTCCCATCTGTCTCTCCCCCCATCCTCTGTTCCCATCTGTCTCTCCCTCCCTCCTCGGTTCCCATCTGTCTCTCCCTCCCTCCTCTGTTCCCATCTGTCTCTCCCTCCCTCCTCGGTTCCCATCTGTCTCTCCCTCCCTCCTCTGTTCCCATCTGTCTCTCCCTCCCTCCTCTGTTCCCATCTATCTCTCCCTCCCTCCTCTGTTCCCATCTGTCTCTCCCTCCCTCCTCTGTTCCCATCTGTCTCTCCCTCCCTCCTCTGTTCCCATCTGTCTCTCCCCCATCCTCTGTTCCCATCTCTCTCCCTCCCTCCTCTGTTCCCATCTGTCTCTCCCCCCATCCTCTGTTCCCATCTGTCTCTCCCCCATCCTCTGTTCCCATCTCTCTCCCTCCATCCTCTGTTCCCATCTGTCTCTCTCTCCCTCCCTCCTCTGTTCCCATCTGTCTCTCTCTCCATCCCTCCCTCCTCTGTTCCCATCTGTCCCTCCCTACCTCCCTCCCTCCCTCCCTTCCTCCCTCATCTGTTCCCATCTGTCTTTCCCTCCCTCCCTCCTCTGTTCCCATCTGTCTCTCTCTCCGTCCCTCCCTCCCTCCTCTGTTCCCATCTGTCTCTTCCTCCCTCCCTCCTCTGTTCCCATCTGTCCCTCCCTCTCTCCCTCCGTCCCTCCCTCCCTCCCTCCCTCCTCTGTTCCCATCTGTCTCTCTATCCCTCCCTCCCTCCTCTGTTCCCATCTGTCTCACCCTCCCTCCCTGCTCTGTTCCCATCTGTCTCTCCCTCCCTCCTCTGTTCCCATCTGTCTCTCCCTCCCTCCTCTGTTCCCATCTGTCTCTCCCTCCCTCCTCGGTTCCCATCTGTCTCTCCCTCCCTCCTCGGTTCCCATCTGTCTCTCCCTCCCTCCTCTGTTCCCATCTGTCTCTCCCTCCCTGCTCTGTTCCCATCTGTCTCTCCCTCCCTCCTCTGTTCCCATATGTCTCTCCCTCCCTCCTCTGTTCCCATCTGTCTCTCCCTCCCTGCTCTGTTCCCATCTGTCTCTCCCTCCCTCCTCGGTTCCCATCTGTCTCTCCCTCCCTCCCTCCTCTGTTTCCATCTGTCTCTCCCTCCCTGCTCTGTTCCCATCTGTCTCTCCCTCCCTCCTCTGTTCCCATCTGTCTCTCCCTCCCTCCTCTGTTCCCATCTGTCTCTCTCTCCCTCCCTCCCTCCCTCCTCTGTTCCCATCTGTCCCTCCCTCCCTCATCTGTTCCCATCTGTCTTTCCCTCCCTCCCTCCTCTGTTCCCATCTGTCTCTCTCTCCCTCCCCCCTCCCTCCTCTGTTCCCATCTGTCTCTCCCTCCCTCCCTCCCTCCCTCCCTCCCTCCCTCCCTCCCTCCCTCCCTCCCTCCCTCCCTCCCTCCCTCCCTCCTCTGTTCCCATCTGTCTCTCCCTCCCTCCCTCCCTCCTCTGTTCCCATCTGTCCCTCCCTCCCTCCCTCCCTCCCTCCTCTGTTCCCATCTGTCTCTCCCTCCCTCCTCTGTTCCCATATGTCTCTCCCTCCCTCCTCTGTTCCCATCCCTCTCTCCCTCTCCCTCCCCCTGTTCCCAACCCTTCCTGTGTTCTTTGATGCTATCCCTCCCTCCCTTCCTCCTTTCCTCTCTCTCCTCCCTCCTCTGTTACCATCCTTCTCTCCTCTCCTCCCTCATCTCTTACCATCCCTCTCTCTTCTCTCTCCTCCCTCCTCTGATACCATCCCTCTCCTCTCTCTCCTCCCTCCTCTGATACCATCCCTCTCCTCTCTCTCCTCCCTCCTCTGATACCATCCCTCTCCTCTCTCTCCTCCCTCCTCTGATACACCACCCCTCTTCTCTCTCTTCTCTCTCCTCCCTCCTCTGATACCATCCCTCTCCTCTCTCTCCTCCCTCCTCTCATACCACCCCTCTCCTCTCTCTCCTCCCTCCTCCTGATACCATCCCTCTCCTCTCTCTCCTCCCTCCTCTGATACCATCCCTCTCCTCTCTCTCCTCCCTCCTCTGATACCATCCCTCTCCTCTCTCTCCTCCCTCCTCTGATACCATCCCCTCTCCTCTCTCTCCTCCCTCCTCCTGATACCATCCCTCTCTTCTCTCTCCTCCCTCCTCCTGATACCATCCCTCTCCTCTCTCTCCTCCCTCCTCTGATACCACCCCTCTCTTCTCTCTCCTCCCTCCTCTGATACCATCCCTCTCCTCTCTCCCCTCCCTCCTCTGATACCATCCCTCTCCTCTCTCCCCTCCCTCCTCCTGATACCATCCCCTCTCCTCTCTCCCCTCCCTCCTCCTGATACCATCCCTCTCCTCTCTCCCCTCCCTCCTCCTGATACCACCCCTCTCCTCTCCCCTCCCTCCTCCTGATACCATCCTCTCTCCTCTCTCCCCTCCCTCCTCTGATACCACCCCTCTCTTCTCTCTCCTCCCTCCTCTGATACCATCCCTCTCCTCTCTCCCCTCCCTCCTCTGATACCATCCCTCTCCTCTCTCTCCTCCCTCCTCCTGATACCATCCCTCTCCTCTCTCCCCTCCCTCCTCTGATACCATCCCTCTCCTCTCTCTCCTCCCTCCTCCTGATACCATCCCTCTCCTCTCTCCTCTCTCCCCTCCCTCCTCCTGATACCATCCTCTCTCCTCTCTCCCCTCCCTCCTCCTGATACCATCCCTCTCCTCTCTCCTCTCTCTCCTCCCTCCTCCTGATACCATCCTCTCTCGTCTCTCCCCTCCCTCCTCCTGATACCATCCCTCTCCTCTCTCCCCTCCCTCCTCCTGATACCACCCCTCTCCTCTCTCCTCTCTCCCTTCCCTCCTCCTGATACCATCCTCTCTCCTCTCTCTCCTCCCTCCTCTGATACCACCCCTCTCCTCTCTCCTCTCTCCCTTCCCTCCTCCTGATACCATCCTCTCTCCTCTCTCTCCTCCCTCCTCCTGATACCACCCCTCTCCTCTCTCTCCTTATCTGTTCTTCTCCTAATTAGTATCATACCGCTCTCTCCTTCTATTTATATTTTTGTCAGAAAACTGCTGAGACACACACACACACAAACTCTCTCACACACAGGCCTCACTGTGTAGACACAGAGCCACACACACACACACACACACACACACACACACACACACACACACACACACACACACACACACACACACACACACACACACACACACACACACACACACACACACTGCTGAGTGCATTAGTGTCTAACTAACAGTCTTTTATTCCCTGCTGGTTTTATGAGATTGTTCCGGTAATTCCTTTCCCACACCGGCCGTTACTTTACAGAGTCGGAAAACAGGGAGCACTGGGATTGTGTTTTATGATTTATGTGTGTGTGTGTGTGGCTCCGTGTGTGTGTGTGTGTGTGGTGTGTGTGTGTGTGTGTGTGTGTGTGTGTGTGTGTGTGTGTGTGTGTGTGTGTGTGTGTGTGTGTGTGTGTGTGTGTGTGTGTGTGTGTGTGTGTGCGTGTGGCTCTGTGTCTGCGTGTGTGTGTGGCTCTGTGTCTGTGGCGTGTGTGTGTGTGTGTGTGTGTGTGTGTGTGTGTGTGTGTGTGCGTGTGTGTGTGTGTGGCTCTGTGTCTGCGTGTGTGTGTGGCTCTGTGTCTGTGGCTCTGTGTGTGTGGCTCTGTGTGTGTGTGTGTGTGTGTGCGAGTGCGAGTGTGTGTGTGTGCGAGTGCAAGTGTGTGTGTGTGTGTGTGTGTGTGTGTGTGTGTGCGAGTGCGAGTGTGTGTGTGTGCAAGTGCGAGTGTGTGTGTGCGTGTGTGTGTGTGTGTGAGTGTGAGTCTTGGGGACTCGCTTGTCATGTTGCAGGAATGTCAAGGAAAAGATGTCCAGATGTTTTGGTTTTCCCTTTTTCCCACAATACAATTTTGGCGGGTAGTTCTGTATTATGACTGATTTTGAAACAGTGGCCGTTATTGAAATGCAGTATGGGAACTGTAGTTCTGTTCCTTTAGAGTAATGGGCATTGTTGATGTTAGTGTTTGGGTTGTATGGGGAGTTGAGAGCAGACCAGAGGGGGTAAAACTACAAAACAGAATAGAAATGCAGTATGGGAACTGTAGTTCCTTTAGAGATATGGGCATTGTTGATGTTAGTGTTTGGGTTGTATGGAGAGTTCAGAGCAGACCAGATGGGGTAAAACTACAAAACAGGGTTGATGTCACACCCTGGCCATAGTTTACTTTGTATGTTTCTATGTTTTGTTTGGTCAGGGTGTGATCTGAGTGGGCATTCTATGTTGTAGGTCTTGTTTGTCTATTTCTGTGTTTGGCCTGACATGGTTCTCAATCAGGGGCAGGTGTTAGTCATTGTCTCTGATTGGGAACCATATTTAGGTAGCCTGGGTTTCACTGTGTGTTTGTGGGTGATTGTTCCTGTCTCTGTGTTTTGCACCAGATAGGGCTGTTTTCAGTTTTCACACATTTGTTATTTTGTTAGTTTAATCGTGTATAGTTTCCTCATTAAAATAAAATGAATAACAACCACGCTGCATTTTGGTCCGCTCCTCCTTCACCAGACAAAAGCCGTGATAGTTGATGACAGCTAAGCTAACAACCACAAATAACTGATGATTTTCAGATTCATTGAGAAAAGCTAAATGTCCCTTTTCTCATCTCCACAGAGGAACTCTGGAGCTCCGTCAGAGTGACCATCGGGTTCTTGGTCACCTCCCCTGACCAAGGCCCTTCTCCCCCGATTGGTCAGTTTGGCCGGGCGGCCAGCTCCAGGAAGATTCTCGGTGGTTCCAAACGTCTTCCATTTAAGAATGATGAGAGGCCACTGTGTTCTTGGGGACCTTCAATGCTGTAGACATGTTTGGCTACTATTCCCCAGATCTGGGCCTCGACACAATCCTGTCTCGGAGCTCTACGGACAATTCCTTCGACCTCGTGGCTCGGTTTTTACTCTGACATGCACCGTCAACTGTGGGACCTTGTATAGACGGGTGTGTGCCTTTCAAAATCATGTCCAATCAATTGACTTTAGCACAGGTGGACTCCCATCAAGTTGTAGAAACATCTCAAGGATGATTCATGGGAAACAGGATGCACCTGAGAATCAATTTAGAGTCTCACAGCGAAGGGTCTGAGTACTACATAAGGGTCTGAGTACTACATAAGGGTCTGAATACTACATAAGGGTCTGAGTACTACATAAGGGTCTGAGTACTACATAAGGGTCTGAGTACTACATAAGGGTCTGAGTACTACATAAGGGTCTGAGTACTACATAAGGGTCTGAGTACTACATAAGGGTCTGAGTACTACATAAGGGTCTGAGTACTACATAAGGGTCTGTGTACTACATAAGGGTCTGAATACTACATAAGGGTCTGAGTACTACATAAGGGTCTGAGTACTACATAAGGGTCTGAGTACTACATAAGGGTCTGAGTACTACATAAGGGTCTGAATACTACATAAGGGTCTGAGTACTACATAAGGGTCTGAGTACTACATAAGGGTCTGAGTACTACATAAGGGTCTGAGTACTACATAAGGGTCTGAATACTACATAAGGGTCTGAATACTACATAAGGGTCTGAGTACTACATAAGGGTCTGTGTACTACATAAGGGTCTGAGTACTACATAAGGGTCTGAGTACTACATAAGGGTCTGAGTACTACATAAGGGTCTGAGTACTACATAAGGGTCTGAGTACTACATAAGGGTCTGAGTACTACATAAGGGTCTGTGTACTACATAAGGGTCTGAGTACTACATAAGGGTCTGAGTACTACATAAGGGTCTGAGTACTACATAAGGGTCTGAGTACTACATAAGGGTCTGAGTACTACATAAGGGTCTGAGTACTACATAAGGGTCTGAGTACTACATAAGGGTCTGAGTAGTACATAAGGGTCTGAGTACTACATAAGGGTCTGAGTACTACATAAGGGTCTGAGTACTACATAAGGGTCTGAGTACTACATAAGGGTCTGAGTACTACATAAGGGTCTGAGTACTACATAAGGGTCTGAGTACTACATAAGGGTCTGAGTACTACATAAGGGTCTGAGTACTACATAAGGGTCTGAATACTACATAAGGGTCTGAGTACTACATAAGGGTCTGAGTACTACATAAGGGTCTGAGTACTACATAAGGGTCTGAATACTACATAAGGGTCTGAGTACTACATAAGGGTCTGAGTACTACATAAGGGTCTGAGTACTACATAAGGGTCTGAATACTGTAAATAAGGTACTTGTGTTTTTTTGTTTTTAATACATTTACTAAGATGTCTTCAAACCTGTTTTTGCTTTCACATTACGGAGTATAGTGTGTAGATTGATGAGGAAGAAAATGCCTTTAATCCATTTTAGAACAAGGCCGTAACGTAACAAAATGTGGAAAACGTCACGGGGTCTGAATCCTTTCCGAATGAACTATATACTGTTTTCTATGAATTGCAATTTACTGCAACTTTAAAATACAGTATGTCATGTTGTGTTGCATTCAAAACAATAGCAGGCATAACAAAATACAAGGTTACATTTTGCAACTTTACAACTATCCAAAAGCCTGCCGTTTCTGTGATGTGGCGTCATTTCTCTAAACTCATACTATCGCAATATAGTAACACTGATCTGTACTCTAAGTTCATACTATCGCAATATAGTAACACTGATCTGTACTCTAAGTTCATACTATCGCAATATAGTAACACTGATCTGTACTCTAAGTTCATACTATCGCAATATAGTAACACTGATCTGTACTCTAAGTTCATACTATCGCAATATAGTAACACTGATCTGTACTCTAAGTTCATACTATCGCAATATAGTAACACTGATCTGTACTCT
>NC_088231.1:20464147-20481647 GCF_036934945.1 Oncorhynchus masou masou
TAGGGAACAGGGTCTATAGTAGTATAATGCACTATATAGGGAACAGGGTCTATAGTAGTATAATACACTATAATACACTATATAGGGAACAGGGTCTATAGTAGTATAATGCACTATATAGGGAACAGGGTCTATAGTAATATAATACACTATGATACACTATATAGGGAACAGGGTCTATAGTAGTATAATACACTATATAGGGAACAGGGTCTATAGTAATATAGTACACTATAATACACTATATAGGGAACAGGGTCTATAGTAGTATAATACACTATATAGGGAACAGGGTCTATAGTAGTATAGTACACTATAATACACTATATAGGGAACATGGTCTATAGTAGTATATTACACTATAACACACTATATAGGGAACATGGTCTATAGTAGTATAATACACTATATAGGGAACAGGGTCTATAGTAGTATAACACACTATATAGGGAACAGGGTCTATAGTAGTATAATACACTATAACACACTATATAGGGAACAGGGTCTATAGTAGTATAATACACTATATAGAGAACAGGGTCTATAGTAGTATAGTACACTATAATACACTATATAGGGAACAGGGTCTATAGTAGTATAATATACTATATAGGGAACAGGGCTCTAGTCTATAGTACACTATATAGGGAACAGGGTCTATAGTAGTATAATACACTATAACACACTATATAGGGAACAGGGTCTATAGTAGTATAATACACTATATAGGGAACAGGGTCTATAGTAGTATAATGCACTATATAGTGAACAGGGTCTATAGTAGTATAATACACTATATAGGGAACAGGGTCTATAGTAGTATAATACACTATATAGGGAACAGGGTCTATAGTAGTATAGTACACTATATAGGGAACAGGGTCTATAGCAGTATAATACACTATATAGGGAACAGGGTCTGTAGTAGTATAGTACACTATATAGGGAACAGGGTCTATAGTAGTATAGTACACTATATAGGGAACAGGGTCTATAGTAGTATAGTACACTATATAGGGAACATGGTCTATAGTAGTATAATACACTATATAGGGAACAGGGTCTATAGTAGTATAGTACACTATATAGGGAACAGGGTCTATAGCAGTATAATACACTATAATACACTATATAGGGAACAGGGTCTATAGTAGTATAGTACACTATATAGGGAACAGGGTCTATAGTAGTATAATACACTATATAGGGAAATGGTCTATAGTAGTATAGTACACTATAATACACTATATAGGGAACAGGGTCTATAGTAGTATAGTACACTATATAGGGAACAGGGTCTATAGTAGTATAATACACTATATAGGGAACAGGGTCTATAGTAGTATAGTACACTATAATACACTATAAAGGGAACAGGGTCTATAGTAGTATAGTACACTATAATACACTATATAGGGAACAGGGTCTATAGTAGTATAGTACACTATAATACACTATAAAGGGAACAGGGTCTATAGTTGTATAATACACTATATAGGGAACAGGGTCTATAGTAGTATAGTACACTATATAGGGAACAGTGTCTATAGTAGTATAATACACTATAATACACTATATAGGGAACAGGGTCTATAGTAGTATAATACACTATAATACACTATATAGGGAACAGGGCTCTAGTCTATAGTAGTATATTACACTATAATACACTATATAGGGAACAGGGTCTATAGTAGTATAATACACTATATAGGGAACAGGGTCTATAGTAGTATAATACACTATATAGGGAACAGGGTCTATAGTAGTATAGTACACTATAATACACTATATAGGGAACAGGGTCTATAGTAGAATAGTACACTATATAGGGAACAGGGTCTATAGTAGTATATTACACTATATAGGGAACAGGGTCTATAGTAGAATAGTACACTATATAGGGAACAGGGTCTATAGTAGTATAATACACTATATAGGGAACAGGGTCTATAGTAGTATAATACACTATATAGGGAACAGGGTCTATAGTAGTATAGTACACTATATAGGGAACTGGGTCTGTAGTAGTATAGTACACTATATAGGGAACAGGGTCTATAGTAGTATAGTACACTATATAGGGAACTGGGTCTGTAGTAGTATAGTACACTATAATACACTATAAAGGGAACAGGGTCTATAGTAGTATAGTACACTATATAGGGAACAGGGTCTATAGTAGTATAATACACTATATAGGGAACAGGGTCTATAGTAGTATAATACACTATATAGGGAACAGGGTCTATAGTAGTATAATACACTATAATACACTACATAGGGAACAGGGTCTATAGTAGTATAGTACACTATATAGGGAACAGGGTCTATAGTAGTATAGTACACTATATAGGGAACTGGGTCTGTAGTAGTATAGTACACTATATAGGGAACAGGGTCTATAGTAGTGTAATACACTATATAGGGAACAGGGTCTATAGTAGTATAATACACTATAATACACTACATAGGGAACAGGGTCTATAGTAGTATAGTACACTATATAGGGAACTGGGTCTGTAGTAGTATAGTACACTATATAGGGAACAGGGTCTATAGTAGTGTAATACACTATATAGGGAACAGGGTCTATAGTAGTATAATACACTATAATACACTATATAGGGAACAGGGTCTATAGTAGTATAATACACTATAATACACTACATAGGGAACAGGGTCTATAGTAGTATAATATACTATATAGGGAACAGGGTCTATAGTAGTATAATACACTATATAAGGAACAGGGTAACTGATTTAATGAGCCATTCCCAGGTTCAATGTGCCGGCCGTGTACATATGCTACTGGCAGGATCACCCAGGTCGGGGACAGAATCAACACCAGTTATCCTTAACAACCTCTTGTCTTCAACAAGATCTCATAGTTTCCCTTTCAAAATGTGACTTATTATGGATTTTTGACACATTAATTCTGCATGGTTACAGGGTTAATTCTGCATGGTTACAGGGTTAATTCTGCATGGTTACAGGGTTAATTCTGCATGGTTACAGGGTTAATTCTGGATGGTTACAGGGTTAATTCTGGATGGTTACAGGGTTAATTCTGCATGGTTACAGGGTTAATTCTGGATGGTTACAGGGTTAATTCTACATGGTTACAGGGTTAATTCTGCATGGTTACAGGGTTAATTCTGCATGGTTACAGGGTTAATTCTGCATGGTTACAGGGTTAATTCTGGATGGTTACAGGGTTAATTCTGCATGGTTACAGTGTTAATTCTGGATGGTTACAGGGTTAATTCTGCATGGTTACAGGGTTAATTCTACATGGTTACAGGGTTAATTCTGCATGGTTACAGGGTTAATTCTGGAAGGTTACAGGGTTAATTCTGCATGGTTACAGGGTTAATTCTGCATGGTTACAGGGTTGATTCTGCATGGTTACAGGGTTAATTCTGCATGGTTACAGGGTTAATTCTGCATGGTTACAGGGTTAATTCTGCATGGTTACAGGGTTAATTCTGCATGGTTACAGGGTTATTTCTGCATGAATACAGGGTTATTTCTGCATGGTTACAGGGTTAATTCTGCATGGTTACAGGGTTAATTCTGCATGGTTACAGGGTTGATTCTGCATGTTTACAGGGTTAATTCTGGATGGTTACAGGGTTAATTCTGCATGGTTACAGGGTTAATTCTACATGGTTACAGGGTTAATTCTGCATGGTTACAGGGTTAATTCTGGATGGTTACAGGGTTAATTCTGCATGGTTACAGGGTTAATTCTGCATGGTTACAGGGTTGATTCTGCATGTTTACAGGGTTAATTCTGGATGGTTACAGGGTTAATTCTGCATGGTTACAGGGTTAATTCTACATGGTTACAGGGTTAATTCTGCATGGTTACAGGGTTAATTCTGGAAGGTTACAGGGTTAATTCTGCATGGTTACAGGGTTAATTCTGCATGGTTACAGGGTTGATTCTGCATGTTTACAGGGTTGATTCTGTATGGTTACAGGGTTAATTCTGCATGGTTACAGGGTTAATTCTGCATGGTTACAGGGTTAATTCTGCATGGTTACAGGGTTAATTCTGGATGGTTACAGGGTTGATTCTGCATGGTTACAGGGTTGATTCTGCATGGTTACAGGGTTAATTCTGCATGGTTACAGGGTTAATTCTGGATGGTTACAGGGGTAATTCTGCATGGTTACAGGGTTAATTCTGGAAGGTTACAGGGTTAATTCTGCATGGTTACAGGGTTAATTCTGGAAGGTTACAGGGTTAATTCTGGAAGGTTACAGGGTTAATTCTGCATGGTTACAGGGTTAATTCTGCATGGTTACAGGGTTAATTCTGGAAGGTTACAGGGTTAATTCTGCATGGTTACAGGGTTAATTCTGCATGGTTACAGGACTAAAACAGAAATAGATATTAGGTATTCATTCTGAGTGGTTAAGGTCAGGGCTATGTTTTTGGGGGCGGCTTAAAACAAAATCCTAGAAAAGGGGACTGGCTATTACCATGAAGTATCATCAGTATTCTGGTGTCTTGGTACAGCGGTGTGTCGTAGTGCAGTGGTCATGAGCAGCTCCAACTCGGAGCATCGCGGCCAATCGGTTTTATTTTGTAGGCGCCAAGGAAGGCATAAATATCGATGTTCAACAGGGACCTTTTCAAACGTACCGATATCAACGTCTATTTCTAGTGATCAGGCTGCACTCCTTAAAGGGAGGAAATATAAAGAACCAACACAGGACTACAGTGTGATAACAAACTTCTAGTATCACATTTAGCTACAGTGTGATAACAAACTACTAGTATCACATTTAGCTACAGTGTGATAACAAACTACTAGTATCACATTTAGCTACAGTGTGATAACAAACTACTAGTATCACATTTAGCTACAGTGTGATAACAAACTACTAGTATTACATTTAGCTACAGTGTGATAAACTACTAGTATTACATTTAGCTACAGTGTGATAACAAACTACTAGTATTACATTTAGCTACAGTGTGATAACAAACTACTAGTATCACATTTAGCTACAGTGTGATAACAAACTACTAGTATTACATTTAGCTACAGTGTGATAACAAACTACTAGTATCACATTTCGCTACAGTGTGATAACAAACTACTAGTATTACATTTAGCTACAGTGTGATAACAAACTACTAGTATCACATTTAGCTACAGTGTGATAACAAACTACTAGTATCACATTTAGCTACAGTGTGATAACAAACTTCTAGTATCACATTTAGCTACAGTGTGATAACAAACTACTAGTATTACATTTAGCTACAGTGTGATAACAAACTACTAGTACCACATTTAGCTCCAGTGTGATAACAAACTACTAGTATTACATTTAGCTATTTTCTCTCACCATCTCTCTCATCTCCATTTCTCCACCTCCCTCCCTCCCTCCCTCCCTCCCTCCCTCCCTCCCTCCCTCCCTCCCTCCCTCCCTCCCTCCCTCCCTCCCTCCCTCCCTCCCTCCCCCTCCATTTCTCCACCTCCCTCTCTCTATTTCTCCACCTCCCTCCCTTCCATCCTCTCTCTCTCTCTCTCTCTCTCTCCATTTATCCACCTCCCTCCCTTCCTCCCTCCCTGGCTCCTCTCCTCTCATACAACCCAGTATGCCATCAATAGCTTCATAACATGGATCTAATTCAGTTCTTCCTCACCGTATCTCTGTACCTCACCCTCCTCTTCTCTATCTCTTCCACACCCTCTTCTGTCTCTCCCTCTATCTCCTCTCCCCTCCACCTCTCCATCTCCACCTCACTCCCTCTTTCTCGCTCTTTCCTCTCCTCCTCTTCCCCTCTCCCACCCTCCTCTCGCCCTCTCCTCCACCAACCCCTCTCTCTCTCTCTCTCTCTCTCTCTGTCTCGCTCGCTCTCTGTCTCTCTCTCTCACGCTCTCTCAGATATAAATTGGTAATCGAGAGCCCTGGTCTCCATGCCGACAGTGCTCCAGTGTTCCGTGGGGGCCTTATCAAGTGATTTCTGGGTTTTAGATCATAATTGAAGTGTGTGTGTGTGTGTGTTTGTGTGTGCATGTGTGAGTGTGTGTGCATGCATATGTCTATGTGCATGTGTGCATACTGTGTGTGTGTGTGTGTGTGTGTGTGTGTGTGTGTGTGTGTGTGTGTGTGTGTGTGTGTGTGTGTGTGTGTGTGTGTGTGTGTGTGTGTGTGTGTGTGTGTGTGTGTGTGTGTGTGTGTGTGTATGTATGTGTGTGCGTGTGTGTGTGTGTGCGTGCGTGTGTGTTACACAGTAATTCCTGGTGTTTTACAAAGATCTGACAGAACGGTCATAATAGGGAGAACTAGATGATTGTATCTCCTAATTAGCTTTAACACAGAGCAACAATGTCGTTGTTCTGAAATACATCGTGTGACGGGTATATTACCAGGGTATCGCTAACTGCTATGATAAAATGAGTGGATATTATTAGCATATCGCTAACTCCTATTTTAAAATGAGTGGATATTATTAGCATATCGCTAACTCCTATTATAAAATGAGTGGATATTTATTAGCATATCGCTAACTCCTATTATAAAATGAGTGGATATTATTAGCATATCGCTAACTCCTATGATAGAATGAGTGGATATTTATTAGCATATCGCTAACTCCTATTATAAAATGAGTTGATCTTTATTAGCATATCGCTAACTAACTCCTATGATAACTACTGTTTACATGCCATTACACACATTGACTGAAATAGACTGGGTGGGTGTATTACTAACGTGTCGCTAACTCTTATGTTAAATTGAGTGTGCATTATTAGCATATAGCTAACTAAAGTCTTTGATAAATACAGTGTCATGCTATGTTACGCTACTAAGCTAATACGGTAATTGTAGGTGTTGTTGGAGAACTTCATGTTAATGAATGAAGTACAGGCCCAGGGAAATGTAAATGGTGACACATTATATGAGACATGTATAGGTTGTTACGAGGTCAAATGACAGGTCATGAATGCGTATAGCATAGGACAGACATTTTTTATCACCATGGCAGGGCCCAGAGTTGTTCACTTGGGCAGGGCCCAGAGTTTCTCACTTGGGCAGGGCCCAGAGTTGTTCACCATGGCAGGGCCTAGAGTTGTTCACTTGGGCAGGGCCCAGAGTAGTTCACCATGGCAGGGCCCAGAGTTGTTCACCATGGCAGAGCCTAGAGTTGTTCACTTGGGCAGGGCCTAGAATTGTTCACTTGGGCAGGGCCTAGAGTTGTTCACCACAGCAGGGCCTAGAGTTGTTCACTTGGGCAGGGCCCAGAGTTGTTCTCCAAAGTAGGGCCCAGAGTAGTTCACCATGGCAGGGCCCAGAGTTGTTCACCATGGCAGAACCTAGAGTTGTTCACTTGGGCAGGGCCTAGAGTTGTACACTTGGGCAGGGCCTAGAGTTGTTCACCACAGCAGGGCCTAGAGTTGTTCACTTGGGCAGGGCCCAGAGTTGTTCACCACGCCAGGGCCTGGAGTTGTTCACTTGGGCAGGGCCCAGAGTTGTTCTCCAAAGTAGGGCCCAGTGTTGTTCACCACGGTAGGGCCCAGAGTTGTTCACCATGGCAGGGCTCAGAGTTGTTCATTTGGGCAGGGCCCAGAGTTGTTCACTTGGGCAGGGCCCAGAGTAGTTCACCACGGCAGGGCCTAGAGTTGTTCACTTGGGCAGGGCCCAGAGTTGTTCTCCAAAGTAGGGCCCATAGTTGTTCACCACAGCAGGGCCTAGAGTTGTTCACCATGGTAGGGCCCAGAGTTGTTCATTTGGGCAGGGCCCAGAGTTGTTCTCCACAGTAGGGCCCAGTGTTGTTCACCACAGTAGGGCCCAGAATTGTTCACCATGGCAGGGCCCAGAGTTGTTCTCCACAGCAGGGCCCAGAGTTGCTCCTCGCCAAGTATTAATGTCAGGTGTTGTTCCTCTCTACAGGGGAAACTTTATCCAGGTGTTGTTCCTCTCTACAGGGGAAACTTTATCCAGGTGTTGTTCCTCTACAGGGGAAACTTTATCCAGGTGTTGTTCCTCTACAGGGAAACTTTATCCAGGTGTTGTTCCTCTCTCCAGGGGAAACTTTATCCAGGTGTTGTTCCTCTCTCCAGGGTAAACTTTATCCAGGTGTTGTTCCTCTACAGGGAAACTTTATCCAGGTGTTGTTCCTCTCTACAGGGGAAACTTTATCCAGGTGTTGTTCCTCTACAGGGAAAATTTATCCAGGTGTTGTTCCTCTCTACAGGGGAAACTTTATCCAGGTGTTGTTCCTCTCTACAGGGAAACTTTATCCAGGTGTTGTTCCTCTACAGGGAAACTTTATCCAGGTGTTGTTCCTCTCTCCAGGGGAAACTTTATCCAGGTGTTGTTCCTCTACAGGGGAAACTTTATCCAGGTGTTGTTCCTCTCCAGGGGAAACTTTATCCAGGTGTTGTTCCTCTCTCCAGGGGAAATTTTATCCAGGTGTTGTTCCTCTCTAGAGGGGAAACTTTATCCAGGTGTTGTTCCTCTAAAGGGGAACTTTATCCAGGTGTTGTTCCTCTACAGGGAAACTTTATCCAGGTGTTGTTCCTCTCCACAGGGGAAACTTTATCCAGGTGTTGTTCCTCTACAGGGAAACTTTATCCAGGTGTTGTTCCTCTCTACAGGGGAAACTTTATCCAGGTGTTGTTCCTCTACAGGGAAAATTTATCCAGGTGTTGTTCCTCTCTACAGGGGAAACTTTATCCAGGTGTTGTTCCTCTCTACAGGGAAACTTTATCCAGGTGTTGTTCCTCTACAGGGAAACTTTATCCAGGTGTTGTTCCTCTCTCCAGGGGAAACTTTATCCAGGTGTTGTTCCTCTACAGGGGAAACTTTATCCAGGTGTTGTTCCTCTCCAGGGGAAACTTTATCCAGGTGTTGTTCCTCTCTCCAGGGGAAACTTTATCCAGGTGTTGTTCCTCTACAGGGGAAACTTTATCCAGGTGTTGTTTCTCTCCAGGAGAAACTTTATCCAGGTGTTGTTCCTCTCTCCAGGGGAAACTTTATCCAGGTGTTGTTCCTCTACAGGGAAACTTTATCCAGGTGTTGTTCCTCTCTACAGGGGAAACTTTATCCAGGTGTTGTTCCTCTACAGGGAAACTTTATCCAGGTGTTGTTCCTCTCTCCAGGGGAAACTTTATCCAGGTGTTGTTCTTCTCTCCAGGGGAAACTTTATCCAGGTGTTGTTCCTCTCTACAGGGGAAACTTTATCCAGGTGTTGTTCCTCTCTACAGGGGAAACTTAATCCAGGTGTTGTTCCTCTCTCCAGGGTAAACTTTATCCAGGTGTTGTTCCTCTACAGGGAAACTTTATCCAGGTGTTGTTCCTCTCTCCAGGGTAAACTTTATCCAGGTGTTGTTCCTCTCTACAGGGGAAACTTAATCCAGGTGTTGTTCCTCTCTCCAGGGTAAACTTTATCCAGGTGTTGTTCCTCTACAGGGAAACTTTATCCAGGTGTTGTTCCTCTCTCCAGGGGAAACTTTATCCAGGTGTTGTTCCTCTACAGGGAAACTTTATCCAGGTGTTGTTCCTCTCTCCAGGGGAAACTTTATCCAGGTGTTGTTCCTCTCCACAGGGAAACTCTATCCAGGTTTTGTTCCTCTCTCCAGGGGAAACTTTATCCAGGTTTTGTTCCTCTCTCCAGGGGAAACTTTATCCAGGTGTTGTTCCTCTCTCCAGGGGAAACTTTATCCAGGTGTTGTTCCTCTCTCCAGGGGAAACTTTATCCAGGTGTTGTTCCTCTCTCCAGGGTAAACTTTATCCAGGTGTTGTTCCTCTCTACAGGGAAATGTTATCCAGGTGTTGTTCCTCTCTCCAGGGGAAACCTTATCCAGGTGTTGTTCCTCTCTCCAGGGGAAACTTTATCCAGGTGTTGTTCCTCTCTACAGGGGAAACTTTATCCAGGTGTTGTTCCTCTCTCCAGGGGAAACCTTATCCAGCTCTCCAGTGGAACCCATCTACCTGTGCTCCTCGTTGTTCTAAGGGAACTTAATAATGTTGCAACAGTGAGCTGGAGCTCACACACGCACACACACACACATACGAACACACACACACACACACACACACACACACACACACACACACACACACACACACACACACACACACACACACACACACACACACACACACACACACAGTATTCATCCTCAGTACACACACACTTCCCCTCCCTCCTTCACACACAAACACAAAGACAGTCAGCTCTGAGACAACTGAATCAGGGCAGCGCCACATTATGCAGGTATCATGTTCTGTTTCCATCTGGCTTTGGGAGAGATACTGAAGCTGTTATTATTTAATCAAGCCGTCAGAGGGGAGGGGAGGGGAGGGGAGGGGAGAGGAGAGGGGAGGGGAGAGGGGAGAGGGGGAGGGGAGAGGGGAGGGGAGAGGAGAGGGGAGAGGGGAGGGGAGGGGAGGGGAGAGGAGAGGGGAGGGGAGGGGAGGGGGGGGGGGAGGGGAGGGGGGGGGGGAGGGTAGGGGGGGGAGGAGGGGGAGAGGGGAGGGGGAGGGGGGGGGGGGAGGGAGAGGGGAGGGGAGGGGAGGGGAGGGGGAGGAGGGGAGGGGAGAAGGGAGGGGAGAGGGGAGAGGGGAGAGGGGAGGGGAGGGGGGGGAGGGGAAGGGAGGGGAGAGGGGAGGGGAGGGGAGGGGGAGCGGGAGGAGAGGAGAGGGAGGGGAGGGGGAGGGGAGGGGAGGGGAGGGGAGGGAGGGGAGGGGAGGGGGGGGGGAGGGGAGGGGAGGGGAGGGGGAGGGGAGGGGGAGGGGGGGGGGGAGAGGGGAGGGGGAGGGGAGGGGAGGGGGGAGGGGAGGGGAGGGGAGGGGGAGGGGGAGGGGGAGAGGAGAGGGGGGAGGGGAGGGGAGAGGGGAGGGGGGGGAGGGGAGAGGGAGGGGAGGGGAGGGGGGGGAGGGGAGGGGGAGAGGGGAGGGGAGGGGAGGGGAGGGGAGGGGGGGGAGGGGGGGGGGAGGGGGGGGGGGGAGGGGAGAGGGAGGGAAGGGGAGGGGAGGGGGAGGAGGAGGGGGAGAGGAGAGGGAGAGGGGGGGGGGGGAGGGGAGAGGGAGGGGAGGGGAGGGGGAGGGGGAGGGGGAGGGGGAGGAGAGGGAGGAGGAGAGGAGAGGGGGGAGGGGAGGGGAGGGGAGGGGAGGGGGGGGGAGAGGGAGAGGAGAGAGGAGGGGAGGGGGGAGGGGAGGGGAGAGGGGAGGAGAGGAGAGGGGAGGAAGATGCCAGGCCAGATTGTATTTCAATGCACGGATATACCTGTAGCTGTTATAAATGATGGATGAATCACTGATATAAATGATGGATGAATCACTGTTATAAATGATGGATGAATCACTGATATAAATGATGGATGAATCACTGATATAAATGATGGATGAATCACTGTTATAAATGATGGATGAATCACTGATATAAATGATGGATGAATTACTGTTATAAATGATGGATGAATCACCGATATAAATGATGGATGAATCACTGATATAAATGATGGATGAATCACTGTTATAAATGATGGATGAATCACTGAGATAAATGATGGATGAATCATCACTGATATAAATGATGGATGAATCACTGTTATAAATGATGGATGAATCACTGTTATAAATGATGGATGAATCACTGTTATAAATGATGGATGAATCATCACTGATATAAATGATGGATGAATCATTGTTATAAATGATGGATGAATAACTGTTACAAATGATGGATGAATCACTGTTATAAATGATGGATGAATCATCACTGATATAAATGATGGATGAATCATTGTTATAAATGATGGATGAATAACTGTTACAAATGATGGATGAATCACTGTTATAAATGATGGATGAATCACTGTTATAAATGATGGATGAATCATTGTTATAAATGATGGATGAATCACTGTTACAAATGATGGATGAATCACTGATATAAATGATGGATGAATCACTGATACAAATGATGAATGAATCACTGTTATAAATGATGGATGAATTATTGTTATAAATGATGGATGAATCATCACTGATATAAATAATGGATGAATCATCACTGATATAAATGATGGATGAATCACTGTTATAAATGATGGATGAATCACTGATACAAATGATGAATGAATCACTGTTATAAATAATGGATGAATCACTGATATAAATGATGGATGAATCACTGTTATAAATGATGAATGAATCACTGTTATAAATGATGCATGAATCACTGATATAAATGATGGATGAATCACTGATATAAATGATGGATGAATCACTGTTATAAATGATGCATGAATCACTGATATAAATGATGGATGAATCACTGTTATAAATGATGGATGAATCACTGTTATAAATGATGGATGAATCATCACTGATATAAATGATGGATGAATCATTGTTATAAATGATGGATGAATAACTGTTACGAATGATGGATGAATCACTGTTATAAATGATGGATGAATCATCACTGATATAAATGATGGATGAATCATTGTTATAAATGATGGATTAATAACTGTTACAAATGATGGATGAATCACTGTTATAAATGATGGATGAATCACTGTTATAAATGATGGATGAATCATTGTTATAAATGATGGATGAATCACTGTTACAAATGATGGATGAATCACTGATATAAATGATGGATGAATCACTGATACAAATGATGAATGAATCACTGTTATAAATGATGGATGAATCATTGTTATAAATGATGGATGAATCATCACTGATATAAATAATGGATGAATCATCACTGATATAAATGATGGATGAATCACTGTTATAAATGATGGATGAATCACTGATACAAATGATGAATGAATCACTGTTATATATAATGGATGAATCACTGATATAAATGATGGATGAATCACTGTTATAAATGATGGATGAATCACTGATACAAATGATGAATGAATCACTGTTATAAATGATGCATGAATCACTGATATAAATGATGGATGAATCACTGATATAAATGATGGATGAATCACTGTTATAAATGATGGATGAATCACTGATATAAATGATGGGTGAATCACTGATATAAATGATGGGTGAATCACTGATATAAATGATGGATGATTCACTGATATACATGATGGATGAATCACTGTTATAAATGATGGATGAATCACTGTTATAAATGATGGATGAATCACTGATATAAATGATGGGTGAATCACTGATATAAATGATGGATGATTCACTGATATACATGATGGATGAATCACTGTTATAAATGATGGATGAATCACTGTTATAAATGATGGATGAATCACTGATATAAATGATGGGTGAATCACTGATATAAATGATGGATGATTCACTGATATACATGATGGATGAATCACTGTTATAAATGATGGATGAATCACTGATATAAATGATGGATGATTCACTGATATACATGATGGATGAATCACTGATATACCATTCTGTAGCTGTTATAAATGATGGATGAATCACTGTTTTAAATGATGGATGAATCAATGATATAAATGATGGATGAATAATTGTTATAAATGATGGACGAATCACTGTTATAAATGATTGATTAATCACTGATATAAATGATGGATGATTCACTGATATACATGATGGATGAATCACTGTTATAAATGATGGATGAATCACTGATATAAATGATGGATGATTCACTGATATACATGATGGATGAATCACTGATATACCATTCTGTAGCTGTTATAAATGATGGATGAATCACTGTTTTAAATGATGGATGAATCACTGATATAAATGATGGATGAATAATTGTTATAAATGATGGACGAATCACTGTTATAAATGATGGATTAATCACTGATATAAATGATGGATGATTCACTGATATACATGATGGATGAATCACTGTTATAAATGATGGATGAATCACTGATATAAATGATGGATGATTCACTGATATACATGATGGATGAATCACTGATATACCATTCTGTAGCTGTTATAAATGATGGATGAATCACTGTTTTAAATGATGGATGAATCACTGATATAAATGATGGATGAATAATTGTTATAAATGATGGACGAATCACTGTTATAAATGATGGATTAATCACTGATATAAATGATGGATGAATCACTGATATAAATGATAGATGAATCATCACTGAAATAAATGATGGATGAATCACTGTTATAAATGATGGATGAATCATCACTGATATAAATGATGGATGAATCATTGTTATAAATGATGGATGAATCACTGTTACAAATGATGGATGAATCACTGTTATAAATGATGGATGAATCACCGTTATAAATGATGGATGAATCATTGTTATAAATGATGGATGAATCACTGTTACAAATGATGGATGAATCACTGATATAAATGATGGATGAATCACTGATATAAATGATGGATTAATCATCACTGATATAAATGATGGATGAATCACTGTTATAAATGGATGAATCACTGTTATAAATGATGGATGAATCATCACTGATATAAATGATGGATGAATCATTGTTATAAATGATGGATGAATAACTGTTACAAATGATGGATGAATCACTGTTACAAATGATGGATGAATCACTGTTATAAATGATGGATGAATCACTGTTATAAATGATGGATGAATCATTGTTATAAATGATGGATGAATCACTGTTACAAATGATGGATGAATCACCGTTATAAATGATGGATGAATCATTGTTATAAATGATGGATGAATCACTGTTACAAATGATGGATGAATCACTGATATAAATGATGGATGAATCACTGATATAAATGATGGATTAATCATCACTGATATAAATGATGGATGAATCACTGTTATAAATGGATGAATCACTGTTATAAATGATGGATGAATCATCACTGATATAAATGATGGATGAATCATTGTTATAAATGATGGATGAATAACTGTTACAAATGATGGATGAATCACTGTTACAAATGATGGATGAATCACTGTTATAAATGATGGATGAATCACTGTTATAAATGATGGATGAATCATTGTTATAAATGATGGATGAATCACTGTTACAAATGATGGATGAATCACTGATATAAATGATGGATGAATCATTGATACAAATGATGAATGAATCACTGTTATAAATGATGTATGAATCACTGATATAAATGGTGGATGAATCACTGCTATTATTGATGGATGATTCACTGATATACATGATGGATGAATCACTGATATACCATTCTGTAGCTGTTATAAATGATGGATGAATCATTGTTATAAATGATGGATGAATCACTGTTACAAATGATGGATGAATCACTGATATAAATGATGGATGAATCATCACTGATATAAATGATGGATGAATCATTGTTATAAATGATGGATGAATAACTGTTACAAATGATGGATGAATCACTGTTATAAATGATGGATGAATCACTGTTATAAATGATGGATGAATCATTGTTATAAATGATGGATGAATCACTGTTACAAATGACGGATGAATCACTGATATACATGATGGATGAATCACTGTTATAAATGATGGATGAATCATTGTTATAAATGATGGATGAATCACTGTTACAAATGATGGATGAATCACTGATATAAATGATGGATGAATCACTGATATAAATGATGGATGAATCATTGATACAAATGATGAATGAATCACTGTTATAAATGATGTATGAATCACTGATATAAATGGTGGATGAATCATCACTGATATAAATGATGGATGAATCATTGATACAAATGATGAATGAATCACTGTTATAAATGATGTATGAATCACTGATATAAATGATGGATGAATCACTGTTACAAATGACGGATGAATCACTGATATAAATGATGGATGAATCACTGATATAAATGATGGATGAATCATCACTGATATAAATGATGGATGAATCACTGTTATAAATGATGGATGAATCACTGATATAAATGATGGATGAATCACTGATATAAATGATGGATGAATTACTGTTATAAATGATGGATGAATCACTGTTATAAATGATGGATGAATCACTGTTATAAATGATGTATGTATCACTGATATAAATTATAGAAATGATGGATGAATCACTGTTATAAATGATGGATGAATCACTGTTATAAATGATGGATGAATCACTGTTATAAATGATGGATGAATCATCACTGTTATAAATGATGGATGAATCACTGTTATAAATGATGGATGAATCATCACTGTTATAAATGATGGATGAATCACTGATATAAATGATGGATGAATCACTGTTATAAATGATGGATGAATCACTGTTATAAATGATGGATGAATCACTGATATAAATGATGGATGAATCATCACTGTTATAAATGATGGATGAATCACTGTTACAAATGATGGATGAATCACTGTTATAAATGATGGATGAATCACTGTTACAAATGATGGATGAATCACTGTTATAAATGATGGATGAATCACTGATATAAATGATGGATGAATCACTGTTATAAATGATGGATGAATCACTGTTATAAATGATGGATGAATCACTGTTATAAATGATGGATGAATCACTGTTATAAATGATGGATGAATCACTGTTATAAATGGTTAAAAATAAATCTCTTTACTGAGTTTTAGCTCCTCCTATTTCAGACGTCAGTCTTTTTCCCAAACTGAGTCTGTCAACAGAAAGGTCGGAGGTCAGACAGTCATTTAAGCTCACCCTCCCTTCCCTTCTTTCCTGTTGGAAGAAGCTGAGATTCCACGAAGATCTCAGATTTCCACATGGCCGGTGTTTGTCCGAGGCCCTTTACTGGCTGTGGTGGTGTAAATAATATCTTCTCAAACATTCTTATCAGTTCATACATTCCTGCTATTTCAATCTCCAGACAACAACATTGAGCCAGATGGAAACATTTTACTGTCAAAAAACAATGTTGTATGGAGTACACCAGTATTCCCACAGTATATAGTATACTATTGTTGTATGGAGTACATCAGTATTCCCACAGTATATAGTATAATATTGTTGTATGGAGTACACCAGTATTCCCACAGTATATAGTAGAATATTGTTGCATGGAGTACATCAGTATTCCCACAGTATATAGTAGAATATTGTTGTATGGAGTACATCAGTATTCCCACAGTTTATAGTATAATATTGTTGTGTGGAGTACATCAGTATTCCCACAGTATATAGTATAATATTGTTGCATGGAGTACATCAGTATTCCCACAGTATATAGTAGAATATTGTTGTATGGAGTACATCAGTATTCCCACAGTATATAGTATAATATTGTTGCATGGAGTACATCAGTATTCCCACAGTATATAGTAGAATATTGTTGTATGGAGTACATCAGTATTCCCACAGTTTATAGTATAATATTGTTGTGTGGAGTACATCAGTATTCCCACAGTATATAGTATAATATTGTTGCATGGAGTACATCAGTATTCCCACAGTTTATAGTAGAATATTGTTGCATGGAGTACATCAGTATTCCCCACAGTATGTAGT
>NC_088231.1:20486647-20516647 GCF_036934945.1 Oncorhynchus masou masou
AGCTCTTAGATACAGCTCTGTGTTACAGCTCTTAGATACATCTCTGTGTTACAGCTCTTAGATACAGCTCTGTGTTACAGCTCTTAGGTACAGCTCTGTGTTACAGCTCTTAGATACAGCTCTGTGTTACAGCTCTTAGATACAGCTCTTAGATACAGCTCTTAGATACAGCTCTGTGTTACAGCTCTGTGTTACAGCTCTGTGATACAGCTCTTAGATACAACTCTTAGATACAGCTCTGTGTTACAGCTCTTAGATACAGCTCTGTGTTACAGCTCTTAGATGCAGCTCTTAGATACAGCTCTGTGTTACAGCTCTGTGTTACAGCTCTTAGATACAGCTCAGTGATACAGCTCTTAGATACAGCTCTGTGTTACAGCTCTTAGATACAGCTCTTAGATACATCTCTGTGTTACAGCTTTTAGATACAGCTCTGTGTTACAGCTCTTAGATACAGCGCTTAGATACAGCTCTTAGATACAGCTCTTAGACACAGCTCTTAGATACAGCTCTTAGATAAAGCTCTGTGTTACAGCTCTTAGATACAGCTCTTATATACAGCTCTGTGTTACAGCTCTTAGATACAGCTCTGTGATACAGCTCTTAGATACAGCTCTTAGATACAGCTCTTAGACACAGCTCTGTGTTACAGCTCTGTGATACAGCTCTTAGATACAGCTCTTAGATACAGCTCTTAGATACAGCTCTTAAATACAGCTCTTAGATACAGCAATTAGATACAGCTCTGTGTTACAGCTCTTAGATACAGCACTTAGATACAGCTCTGTGTTACAGCTCTTAGATACAGCTCTGTGTTCCAGCTCTGTGTTCCAGCTCTGTGTTACAGCTCTATGTTACAGCTCTTAGATACAGCTCTGTGTTACAGCTCTTAGGTACAGCTCTGTGTTACAGCTCTTAGATACAGCTCTGTGTTACAGCTCTTAGATACAGCTCTTAGATACAGCTCTTAGATACAGCTCTTAGATACAGCTCTTAGATACAGCTCTTAGATACAGCTCTTAAATACATCTCTGTGATACAGCTCTTAGATACAGCTCTTAGATACAGCTCTTAGATACAGCTCTTAGATACAGCTCTTAGATACAGCTCTTAGATACAGCTCTTAGATACAGCTCTTAAATACAGCTCTTAGATACAGCAATTAGATACAGCTCTGTGTTACAGCTCTGTGTTCCAGCTCTGTGTTACAGCTCTTAGATACAGCTCTGTGTTACAGCTCTGTGTTACAGCTCTTAGGTACAGCTCTGTGTTACAGCTCTTAGATACAGCTCTGTGTTACAGCTCTTAGATACAGCTCTGTGTTACAGCTCTTAGATACATCTCTGTGTTACAGCTCTTAGATACAGCTCTGTGTTACAGCTCTTAGGTACAGCTCTGTGTTACAGCTCTTAGATACAGCTCTGTGTTACAGCTCTTAGATACAGCTCTTAGATACAGCTCTTAGATACAGCTCTGTGTTACAGCTCTGTGTTACAGCTCTGTGATACAGCTCTTAGATACAACTCTTAGATACAGCTCTGTGTTACAGCTCTTAGATACAGCTCTGTGTTACAGCTCTTAGATGCAGCTCTTAGATACAGCTCTGTGTTACAGCTCTGGGTTACAGCTCTTAGATACAGCTCAGTGATACAGCTCTTAGATACAGCTCTGTGTTACAGCTCTTAGATACAGCTCTTAGATACATCTCTGTGTTACAGCTTTTAGATACAGCTCTGTGTTACAGCTCTTAGATACAGCGCTTAGATACAGCTCTTAGATACAGCTCTTAGACACAGCTCTTAGATACAGCTCTTAGATAAAGCTCTGTGTTACAGCTCTTAGATACAGCTCTTATATACAGCTCTGTGTTACAGCTCTTAGATACAGCTCTGTGATACAGCTCTTAGATACAGCTCTTAGATACAGCTCTTAGACACAGCTCTGTGTTACAGCTCTGTGATACAGCTCTTAGATACAGCTCTTAGATACAGCTCTTAGATACAGCTCTTAAATACAGCTCTTAGATACAGCAATTAGATACAGCTCTGTGTTACAGCTCTTAGATACAGCACTTAGATACAGCTCTGTGTTACAGCTCTTAGATACAGCTCTGTGTTCCAGCTCTGTGTTCCAGCTCTGTGTTACAGCTCTATGTTACAGCTCTTAGATACAGCTCTGTGTTACAGCTCTTAGGTACAGCTCTGTGTTACAGCTCTTAGATACAGCTCTGTGTTACAGCTCTTAGATACAGCTCTTAGATACAGCTCTTAGATACAGCTCTGTGTTACAGCTCTGTGTTACAGCTCTGTGATACAGCTCTTAGATACAGCTCTTAGATACAGCTCTGTGTTACAGCTCTTAGATACAGCTCTGTGTTACAGCTCTTAGATGCAGCTCTTAGATACAGCTCTGTGTTACAGCTCTGTGTTACAGCTCTTAGATACAGCTCTGTGATACAGCTCTTAGATACAGCTCTGTGTTACAGCTCTTAGATACAGCTCTTAGATACATCTCTGTGTTACAGCTTTTAGATACAGCTCTGTGTTACAGCTCTTAGATACAGCGCTTAGATACAGCTCTTAGATACAGCTCTTAGACACAGCTCTTAGATACAGCTCTTAGATACAGCTCTTATATACAGCTCTGTGTTACAGCTCTTAGATACAGCTCTGTGATACAGCTCTTAGATACAGCTCTTAGATACAGCTCTTAGACACAGCTCTGTGTTACAGCTCTGTGATACAGCTCTTATATACAGCTCTGTGATACAGCTCTTATATACAGCTCTTAGATACAGCTCTTAGATACAGCTCTTAGATACAGCTCTTAGATACAGCTCTTATATACAGCTCTTAGATACAGCTCTTAGATACAGCTCTTATATACAGCTCTTAGATACAGCTCTTAGATACAGCTCTTAGATACATCTCTTAGATACAGCTCTTAGATACAGCTCTTAGATACAGCTCTTAGATACATCTCTTAGATACAGATCTTATATACAGCTCTTAGATACAGCTCTTAGATACAGCTCTTAGATACAGCTCTTAGATACAGCACTTAGATACAGCTCTGTGTTACAGCTCTGTGTTCCAGCTCTGTGTTACAGCTCTATGTTAAGGCTCTTAGATACAGCTCTGTGTTACAGCTCTGTGTTACAGCTCTTAGGTACAGCTCTGTGTTACAGCTCTTAGATACAGCTCTGTGTTACAGCTCTTAGATACAGCTGTTAGATACAGCTCTTAGATACAGCTCTGTGTTACAGCTCTGTGTTACAGCTCTGTGATACAGCTCTTAGATACAGCTCTTAGATACAGCTCTGTGTTACAGCTCTTAGATACAGCTCTGTGTTACAGCTCTTAGATACAGATCTTAGATACAGCTCTGTGTTACAGCTCTTAGATACAGCTCTTAGATACAGCTCTGTGTTACAGCTCTTAGATACAGCTCTGTGATACAGCTCTTAGATACAGCTCTTAGATACAGCTCTTAGACACAGCTCTGTGTTACAGCTCTGTGATACAGCTCTTATATACAGCTCTGTGATACAGCTCTTATATACAGCTCTTAGATACAGATCTTAGATACAGCTCTTAGATACAGCTCTGTGTTACAGCTCTGTGTTACAGCTCTGTGATACAGCTCTTAGATACAGCTCTTAGATACAGCTTTGTGTTACAGCTCTTAGATACAGCTCTGTGATACAGCTCTGTGTTACAGCTCTGTGTTACAGCTCTTAGATACAGCTCTTAGTTACAGCTCTTAGTTACAGCTCTGTGATACAGCTCTGTGTTACAGCTCTTAGATACAGCTCTTAGTTACAGCTCTTAGTTACAGCTCTGTGTTACAGCTCTTAGATACAGCTCTTAGATACAGCTCTGTGATACAGCTCTGTATTACAGCTCTTATATACAGCTCTTAGATACAGCTCTTAGATACAGCTCTGTGTTACAGCTCTGTGTTACAGCTCTGTGATACAGCTCTGTGTTACAGCTCTTAGATACAGCTCTGTGTTACAGCTCTGTGATACAGCTCTGTGTTACAGCTCTTAGATACAGCTCTTAGATACAGCTCTGTGTTACAGCTCTGTGATACAGCTCTGTGTTACAGCTCTTAGATACAGCTCTGTGTTACAGCTCTGTGATACAGCTCTGTGTTACAGCTCTTAGATACAGCTCGTAGATACAGCTCTGAGATACAGCTCTTAGATACAGCTCTGTGTTACAGCTCTGTGTTACAGCTCTGTGATACAGCTCTGTGTTACAGCTCTGTGATACAGCTCTTTGTTACAGCTCTTAGATACAGCTCTGTGTTACAGCTCTGTGATACAGCTCTGTGTTACAGCTCTTAGATACAGCTCTTAGATACAGCTCTTAGATACAGCTCTGAGATACAGCTCTTAGATACAGCTCTGTGATACAGCTCTGTTTTACAGCTCTTAGATACAGCTCTTAGACACAGCTCTGTGTTACAGCTCTGTGATACAGCTCTTATATACAGCTCTGTGATACAGCTCTTATATACAGCACTTAGATACAGCTCTTAGATACAGCTCTTAGATACAGCTCTGTGTTACAGCTCTGTGATACAGCTCTTAGATACAGCTTTTAGATACAGCTCTGTGATACAGCTTTGTGTTACAGCTCTTAGATACAGCTCTGTGATACAGCTCTGTGTTACAGCTCTGTGTTACAGCTCTTAGTTACAGCTCTGTGATACAGCTCTGTGTTACAGCTCTTAGATACAGCTCTTAGTTACAGCTCTGTGATACAGCTCTGTGTTACAGCTCTTAGATACAGCTCTTAGTTACAGCTCTGTGTTACAGCTCTTAGATACAGCTCTTAGATACAGTTCTGTGATACAGCTCTGTGTTACAGCTCTTAGATACAGCTCTTAGTTACAGCTCTTAGTTACAGCTCTGTGTTACAGCTCTTAGATACAGCTCTGTGATACAGCTCTGTGTTACAGCTCTTAGATACAGCTCTGTGTTACAGCTCTTAGATACAGCTCTTAGATACAGCTCTGTGTTACAGCTCTGTGATACAGCTCTGTGTTACAGCTCTTAGATACAGCTCTTAGATACAGCTCTTAGATACAGCTCTTAGATACAGCTCTGTGTTACAGCTCTGTGATACAGCTCTGTGTTACAGCTCTTAGATACAGCTCTTAGATACAGCTCTTAGATACAGCTCTTAGATACAGCTCTTAGATACAGCTCTGTGTTACAGCTCTGTGTTACAGCTCTGTGTTACAGCTCTTAGATACAGCTCTTAGATACAGCTCTGTGTTACAGCTCTGTGATACAGCTCTGTGTTACAGCTCTTAGATACAGCTCTTAGATACAGCTCTTAGATACAGCTCTTAGATACAGCTCTTAGATACAGCTCTGTGATACAGCTCTGTGTTACAGCTCTGTGTTACAGCTCTTAGATACAGCTCTGTGATACAGCTCTGTGATACAGCTCTGTGTTACAGCTCTGTGATACAGCTCTGTGTTACAGCTCTTAGATACAGCTCTTAGATACAGCTCTGAGATACAGCTCTTAGATACAGCTCTGTGTTACAGCTCTGTGTTACAGCTCTGTGATACAGCTCTGTGTTACAGCTCTTTGTTACAGCTCTTAGATACAGCTCTGTGTTACAGCTCTGTGATACAGCTCTGTGTTACAGCTCTGTGATACAGCTCTGTGTTACAGCTCTGTGTTACAGCTCTTAGATACATCTCTTAGATACAGCTCTGTGTTACGGCTCTGTGATACAGCTCTGTGTTACAGCTCTTAGATACAGCTCTTAGATACAGCTCTTAGATACAGCTCTTACATACAGCTCTTAGATACAGCTCTGTGATACAGCTCTGTGTTACAGCTCTGTGTTACAGCTCTTAGATACAGCTCTGTGATACAGCTCTGTGTTACAGCTCTGTGATACAGCTCTGTGTTACAGCTCTTAGATACAGCTCTTAGATACAGCTCTGAGATACAGCTCTTAGATACAGCTCTGTGTTACATCTCTGTGTTACAGCTCTGTGTTACAGCTCTGTGATACAGCTCTGTGTTACAGCTCTTTGTTACAGCTCTTAGATACAGCTCTGTGTTACAGCTCTGTGATACAGCTCTGTGTTACAGCTCTTAGATACAGCTCTGTGTTACAGCTCTGTGATACAGCTCTGTGTTACAGCTCTTAGATACAGCTCTTAGATAGACCCAATTTAGTGCGTAATGAAGCTAGTATATATCTATATAAAATATGTTTCTGCTTGGCTACACAACATATTATTATGAAATAGGTAGTTAATGAAATCACACTTTTTGAATGGAGAGTGAATCACTTATAAAGTGACTAGCCTTGGATAGATGACTGTCTCTGTCTCCATCTCTGTCTTTCTGTCTGTGTCTCCTGGTCTGTCTCTCTCTCTCTCTCTCTCCGTCTGTCTGTCTCTCCTGGTCTGTCTCTCTCTATCCGTCTGTCTGTCTCTCCTGGTCTGTCTCTCTCTCTCCGTCTGTCTGTCTGTCTGTCTGTCTCTCTCTATCCATCTCTCTCCTTATGTCTGTCTCTCCTGGTCTGTCTGTGTCTCCTGGTCTGTCTCTCTCTCTCTCTCTCTCTCTCTCCTTCTCTGTCTGTCTGTCTCTCCTGTTCTGTCTCTCTCTCTCCGTCTGTCTGTATTTCTCTCCTGGTCTCTCTCGCTCTCTCCGTCTGTCTGTCTCTCCTGGTCTGTCTCTCTCTATCCGTCTGTCTGTCTGTCTCTCCTGGTCTGTCTCTCTCTCTCCGTCTGTCTGTCTGTCTGTCTGTCTGTCTGTCTCTCTCTATCCATCTCTCTCCTTCTGTCTGTCTCTCCTGGTCTGTCTGTGTCTCCTGGTCTGTCTCTCTCTCTCTCTCTCTCTCTCTCCTTCTCTGTCTGTCTGTCTCTCCTGTTCTGTCTCTCTCTCTCCGTCTGTCTGTATTTCTCTCCTGGTCTGTCTCTCTCTCTCCGTCTGTCTGTCTCTCTCTCTCTATCCATCTCTCTCCTTCTGTCTGTCTCTCCTGGTCTGTCTCTCTCTCTCCTTCTCTGTCTGTCTGTGTCTCCTGGTCTGTCTCTCTCTCTCTCCTTCTCTATCTGTCTGTCTCTCCTGGTCTGTCTCTCTCTCTCCGTCTGTCTGTCTGTCTCTCCCGGTCTGTCTCTCTCTCCGTCTGTCTGTCTGTCTCTCCTGGTCTGTCTCTCTCTCTCCGTCTGTCTGTCTGTCTCTCTCTATCCATCTCTCTCCTTCTGTCTGTCTCTCCTGGTCTGTCTCTCTCTCTCCTTCTCTGTCTGTCTGTCTCTCCTGGTCTGTCTCTCTCTCTCCTTCTCTGTCTGTCTGTCTCTCCTGGTCTGTCTCTCTCTCTCCTTCTCTGTCTGTCTGTCTCTCCTGGTCTGTCTCTCATATACAGGACTAGTTATATAGGGCTTGTAAAACAGGACTAGTTATTTAGGACTAGTAATACAGGTCTGTTAATACAGGACTAGTAATACAGGTATGTTAATACAGGACTAGTTATACAGGACTAGTAATAGAGGTCTGTTAATACAGGACTAGTTATACAGGACTAGTAATACAGGTCTGTTAATACAGGACTAGTAATACAGGTTTGTCAAAACAGGACTAGTTATTTAGGACTAGTAATACAGGTATGTTAATATAGGACAAGTAATACAGGACTAGTAATACAGGACTAATAATACAAGACTAGTAAAGGTATGTTCATACAAGACTAGTAATACAGGACTAGTAATACAGGACTAGTAATACAGGACTAGTAAATGTAGGTTAATACAGGACTAGTAATACAGGACTAGTAATACAGGACTAGTAATACAGGACTAGTAATACAGGACTAATAATACAAGACTAGTAAAGGTATGTTCATACAAGACTAGTAATACAGGACTAGTAATACAGGACTAGTAATACAGGACTAGTAAAGGTAGGTTAATACAGGACTAGTAATACAGGACTAGTAATTGTCTGTTAATACAGGACTAGTAATACAGGACTAGTATTACAGGACTAGTATTACAGGACTAGTAAAGGTATGTTAATACAGGACTAGTAATACAGGACTAGTATTACAGGACTAGTTATACAGGACTAGTAATAGAGGTCTGTTAATACAGGACTAGTTATACAGGACTAGTAATACAGGTCTGTTAATACAGGACTAGTAATACAGGACTAGTAATACAGGACTAGTAATACAGGACTAGTAATACAGGACTAGTAATACAGGACTAGTATTACAGGACTAGTATTACAGGACTAGTAAAGGTATGTTAATACAGGACTAGTAATACAGGACTAGTATTACAGGACTAGTTATACAGGACTAGTAATAGAGGTCTGTTAATACAGGACTAGTTATACAGGACTAGTAATACAGGTCTGTTAATACAGGACTAGTAATACAGGTCTGTCAAAACAGGACTAGTTATTTAGGACTAGTAATACAGGTATGTTAATATAGGACAAGTAATACAGGACTAGTAATACAGGACTAATAATACAAGACTTGTAAAGGTATGTTCATACAAGACTAGTAATACAGGACTAGTAATACAGGACTAGCAAAGGTATGTTAATACAGGACTAGTAATACAGGACTAGTAATTGTCTGTTAATACAGGACTAGTAATACAGGACTAGTAATACAGGACTAGTAAAGGTCTGTTAATACATGACTAGTAAAGGTATGTTAATACAGGACTAGTAATACAGGACTAGTAATGCAGGACTAGTAATACAGGACTAGTAAAGGTATGTTAATACAGGACTGGTAATACAGGACTAGTAATGCAGGACTAGTAATACAGGACTAATAAAGGTCTGTTAATACAGGACTAGTAATACAGGACTAGTTATACAGGACTAGTAATACAGGACTAGTACAGGTATGTTAATACAGGACTAGTAATACAGGACTAGTAAATGTCTGTTAATACAGGACTAGTAATACAGGACTAGCAATACAGGACTAGTAATACAGGACTAGTAATACAGGACTAGTAATACAGGACTAGTATTACAGGACTAGTAAAACAGGACTAGTAATACAGGACTAGTAAAACAGGACTAGTAAAGGTCTGTTAATACAGTACTAGTAATACAGGACTAGTAAAACAGGACTAGTTATACAGGACTAGTAATATAGGACTAGTAAAACAGGACTAGTAAAACAGGACTAGTAATACAGGACTAGTAATACAGGACTAGTATAGGTCTGTTAATACAGGACTAGTTATACAGGACTAGTAAAGGTATGTTAATACAGGACTAGTAATACAGGACTAGTTATACAGGACTAGTAATACAGTACTAGTTATACAGGACTAGTAATACAGGACTAGTAATACAGGACTAGTAAAACAGGACTAGTAAAGGTCTGTTAATACAGTACTAGTAATACAGGATTAGTAAAACAGGACTAGTAAAGGTCTGTTAATACAGTACTAGTAATATAGGACTAGTAAAGGTCTGCTAATACAGGACTAGTAATACAGGACTAGTATTACAGGACTAGTAAAACAGGACTAGTAATACAGGACTAGTAAAACAGGACTAGTAAAGGTCTGTTAATACAGTACTAGTAATACAGGACTAGTAAAACAGGACTAGTTATACAGGACTAGTAATATAGGACTAGTAAAACAGGACTAGTATAGGTCTGTTAATACAGGACTAGTTATACAGGACTAGTAAAGGTATGTTAATACAGGACTAGTAATACAGGACTAGTAGTACAGGACTAGTAATACAGTACTAGTTATACAGGACTAGTAATACAGGACTAGTAATACAGGACTAGTAATACAGGACTAGTTATACAGGACTAGTAAATGTATGTTAATACAGGAATAGTAATACAGGACTAGTAAAGGTATGTTAATACAGGACTAGTAATACAGGACTAGTAATACAGGACTAGTAATACAGGACTAGTAAATGTATGTTAATACAGGACTAGTAATACAGGACTAGTAATACAGGACTAGTAATACAGCACTAGTAAAGGTCTGTTAATACAGGACTAGTAATACAGGACTAGTAAAGGTCTGTTAATACAGGACTAGTAATACAGGACTAGTAATACAGGTCTGTTAATACAGGACTAGTTATACAGGACTAGTAAAGGTCTGTTAATACAGGACTAGTAATACAGGACTAGTTATACAGGACTAGTAAAGGTATGTTAATACATGACTAGTAATACAGGACTAGTAATACAGGACTAGTAAAGGTCTGTTAGTACAGGACTAGTAATACAGGACTAGTAATACAGGACTAGTAATACAGGACTAGTTATACAGGACTAGTTATACAGGACTAGTAAAGGTATGTTAATACAGGACTAGTAATACAGGACTAGTTATACAGGACTAGTTATACAGGACTAGTAAAGGTATGTTAATACAGGACTAGTTATACAGGACTAGTAATACAGGACTAGTAAAGGTCTGTTAGTACAGGACTAGTAATACAGGACTAGTAATACAGGACTAGTAATACAGGACTAGTTATACAGGACTAGTTATACAGGACTAGTAAAGGTATGTTAATACAGGACTAGTAATACAGGACTAGTTATACAGGACTAGTTATACAGGACTAGTAAAGGTATGTTAATACAGGACTAGTTATACAGGACTAGTAATACAGGACTAGTAAAGGTATGTTAATACAGGACTAGTAATACAGGACTAGTAAAGGTCTGTTAATACGAGGACTAGTAATACAGGACTAGTAATACAGGACTAGCAATACAGGACTAGTAAAGGTCTGTTAATACAGGACTAGTAATACAGGACTAGTAATACAGGACTAGTAAAGGTATGTTAATACAGGACTAGTAATACAGGACTAGTAAAGGTCTGTTAATACGAGGACTAGTAATACAGGACTAGTAATACAGGACTAGCAATACAGGACTAGTAAAGGTCTGTTAATACAGGACTAGTAATACAGGACTAGTTATACAGGACTAGTTATACAGGACTAGTAAAGGTATGTTAATACAGGACTAGTTATACAGGACTAGTAATACAGGACTAGTAAAGGTATGTTAATACAGGACTAGTAATACAGGACTAGTAAAGGTCTGTTAATACGAGGACTAGTAATACAGGACTAGTAATACAGGACTAGCAATACAGGACTAGTAAAGGTCTGTTAATACAGGACTAGTAATACAGGACTAGTAATACAGGACTAGTTATACAGGACTAGTAATACAGGACTAGTAAAGGTCTATGGTTGCATTTTTTTTTCTCTCTCTCTCCATGAAACCATAGAACCAATCATTCCATTTTCTCCCTCAGTCTCTCCCCTCTCCATCTCTACCCACTTAGCAACAGAAGACATTGCCTGACATCTCCCTCCCTCCCCTCCCTCCCTCCTCCTCCCTCCCTCCCTCCCTCCCTCCCTCCCTCCCTCCCTCCCTCCCTCTCCCCCTCCCTCCCTTCCCTCCCCCTCCCTCCCTCCCTCCCTCCCTCCCTCCCTCCCTCCCTCCCTCCCTCCCTCCCTCCTCCCTCCCTCCCTCCCTCCCTCCCTCCCTCCCTCCCTCTCTCCCTCTCCCCATTCCCTCCCTCCCTCCCTCCCTCCCTCCCTCTCTCTCTCTCTCTCCCTCTCCCCATTCCCTCCCTCCCTCCCTCCCTCCCTGCCTGCCTGCCTCCCTCTCCCCACTACCTCCCACTACCTCCCTCTCTCTCCCCACTCCCTCCCTCTCCCCAATACCTCCCTCTCTCTCTCCCTCTCCCCATTCACTCTCCCCCCCTCCCTCCCTCCCTCCCTCTCCCCACTCCCTCCCTCCCTCTCCCCACTACCTCTCCCCACTCCCTCCCTCCCTCTCTAACTTTCTCTCTCTCCCCACACCCTCCCTCCCTCTCTAACTTTCTTTCTCCCCTCCCCCCTCTCGCTGACAGATAAACAACACCATGAAAACTGGTCTGTTGGCACTGGAACATGGAACTGTCCTCAATGTGAACCATGATAAATATGTGCAGGGCGGTACAGAGACACACACACACACACACACACACACACACACACACACACACACACACACACACACACACACACACGGATACACACACACACACACACACACACACACACACACACACACACACACACACACACACACACACACACACACCACACTGTCCCAATGTGGTTTGGCTAATAGTTTGGTTGAAGAATAATGATGTGTAAAACCCTCACAGCTAAAAGGCTGTAGCTGGTCTGTGTTCTACCAGCTGGGATAAACAAGGCCTTCAATGAACAGGACGACTTCAAGGTAGTGGCCTAAATACAGTTACAGGCTGCTGGCTCGGTTACGACACAGACGCTGTGTGTGTGTGTGTGTGTGTGTGTGTGTGTGTGTGTGTGTGTGTGTGTGTGTGTGTGTGTGTGTGTGTGTGTGTGTGTGTGTGTGTGTGTGTGTGTGTGTGTGTGTGTGTGTGTGTGTGTGTGTGTGTGTGTGTTTGTGTGTGTGTGTGCGTGCGTGCGTGTATGTGTGTGTGTGTGTGTAAGAGTGTGTGTGTGTGTGTAAGAGTGTGTGTGTGTGTAAGAGTGTGTGTATGTGTAAGAGTGTAAGAGTGTGTGTGTTTGTGTGTGTGTATGTTCTCTCCACAACAACAGACAGACAGCTGTGGAGAGCTAGATGTTTAGGATGTGTTGTTGTTGTCGTCGTTGTGTCATTGTTGTTTGTTGTTGTCGATGTTTGTTGAGCTGGCAGATCTCCCTCACGGTACAGCAGTTGCTAATTGACTGACTGATGGTGATTCTCTCACGGTGACCGTGGTAACGTTCACACCGTTTGACGTGTGTGATGTCTGCTTTAATTACAGACGTATCCAGAGACAGCCGGCGATACACACACACACACCACTGTGTGAACGGTCCGACATCAGCCCTCCACATCCACATCTCAGCAGGACAACGGCAGTATTCTACATCTGATCTGGTTTACTGAACCACCTTTAAAGACATCATTCTATCCAGCGACGAGGGAAGAATGGACTGTTGGAGGGATTGACGGAGAGGTGGAGGGAGGGGTGGAGGCAGGGACGGAGGGATAGAGGGAGGGGTGGAGGAAGGGGCAGAGGGATGGAGGGATAGAGGGAGGGATGGAGGGATAGAGGGAGGGGTGGAGGCAGGGGCGGAGGGATGGAGGGAGGGGTGGAGGCATGGAGGGATAGAGAGATAGAGGGAGGGGTGGAGGAAGGGGCAGAGGGATGGAGGGATAGAGGGAGGGGTGGAGGGATAGAGGGAGGGGTGGAGGCAGGGGCGGAGGGATGGAGGGAGGGGTGGAGGCATGGAGGGATAGAGGGATAGAGGGAGGGGTGGAGGAAGAGGCAGAGGGATGGAGGGAGAGAGGGATAGAGGGAGGGGTGGAGGAAGAGGCAGAGGGATGGAGGGATAGAGGGAGGGGTGGAGGAAGGGGCAGAGGGATGGAGGGATAGAGGGAGGGGTGGAGGCCGGGGCAGAGGGATGAAGGGATTGAGTGTATAACGAGTAACTATATTTGGGTTTTATTCACTAATAGGGGCCGTCTAGGCCGGGGAAGGGGGTGGAGGGATGGAGAGAGGAGCAGAGGGATGGAGGGATGGAATGAAGAGAGGGAATGAAGAGAGGGAGTGTAGGAGGGATGGAATGAAGAGAGGGAGTGTAGGAGGGATGAAGGGATGGAATGAAGAGAGGGAGTGTAGGAGGGATGAAGGGATGGAATGAAGAGAGGGAGTGTAGGAGGGATGGAATGAAGAGAGGGAGTGTAGGAGGGATGAAGGGATGGAATAAAGAGAGGGAGTGTAAGAGGGATGAAGGGATGGAATGAAGAGAGGGAGTGTAGGAGGGAGGAAGGGATGGAATAAAGAGAGGGAGTGTAAGAGGGATGAAGGGATGGAATGAAGAGAGGGAGTGTAGGAGGGATGAAGGGATGGAATAAAGAGAGGGAGTGTAAGAGGGATGAAGGGATGGAATGAAGAGAGGGAGTGTAGGAGGGAGGAAGGGATGGAATGAAGAGAGGGAGTGTAGGAGGGATGAAGGGATGGAATATCTTCACTGTAGGTGATTAAAATTACAGTCTTTGTAGAGCTCAGACATCCTGAAAGATAATGATTCACTCCCTCTCAGAGACAAGAACAAATAGACTAGAATACAGAGACTAGAATACAGAGACTAGAATACAGACTAGAATACAGAGACCAGAATACAGAGACTAGAATAAAAAGACTAGAATAAAGAGACTAGAATACAGAGACTGGAATACAGAGACTAGAATACAGAGACTAGAACACAGAGACTAGAATAAGAGCGTCTCCTAAATGACTTAAATGTAAATGTAAATATAGAGACCAGAATACAGTGACTAGAATACAGAGACCAGAATACAGACTAGAATACAGAGACTAGAATACAGAGACTAGAATACAGAGACTAGAATACAGAGACTAGAACACAGAGACTAGAATACAGACTACAATACAGAGACTAGAATACAGACTAGAATACAGACTAGAATACAGAGACTAGAATACAGAGACTATAATACAGAGACCAGAATACAGAGACCAGAATACAGAGACTGGAATACAGAGACTAGAATACAGAGACTAGAATACAGAGACTAGAATACAAAGACTAGAATACAGAGACTAGAATACAGAGACCAGAATACAGAGACCAGAATACAGAGACTAGAATACAGAGACTGGAATACAGAGACTAGAATACAGAGACCAGAATACAGAGACTAGAATAAAGAGACTAGAATAAAGAGACTAGAATATAGAGACCAGAATACAGACTAAAATACAGAGACTAGAATACAGAGACTAGAATACAGAGACCAGAACACAGAGACTAGAATACAGAGACTAGAATACAGAGACTAGAATACAGAGACCAGAACACAGAGACTAGAATGCAGAGACTAGAATACAGAGACTAGAATACAGAGGTTAGAATACAGAGACTAGAATACAGAGACTAGAATATAGAGACTAGAATACAGAGACTAGAATACAGAGACCAGAATACAGAGACCAGAATACAGACTAGAATACAGAGACTAGACAGAGAATGAACAGGGTACTGTCAGTCTCTACTACAGTCTACTATAGAGGTATAGAGGTATGTCGACACATGGAAAGGCAGGTAGTGACATCACATCCTGTGTTGCCACGGCAGAATGATGACTAGTAAAGGAGGTACAAGTCCCTGGTTACATCCTGCCACATTTTGACCAGTGGCCATATAGGGAATAGGGTGTCATTTAGCATGCAAACCCAAAACAAACCTATCTAGTTCTGTCCATGAGCTATTGTCTATCAATGTTCTGTATTAGGTCCATGAGCTGTTGTCTATCAATGTTCTGTATTAGGTACATGAGCTGTTGTCTATTAATGTTCTGTATTAGGTCCATGAGCTGTTGTCTATTGATGTTCTGTATTAGGTCCATGAGCTGTTGTCTATTAATGTTCTGTATTCGGTCCATGAGCTGTTGTCTAGTAATGTTCTGTATTAGGTCCATGAGCTGTTGTCTATTAATGTTCTGTATTAGGTCCATGAGCTGTTGTCTAGTAATGTTCTGTATTAGGTCCATGAGCTGTTGTCTAGTAATGTTCTGTATTAGGTCCATGAGCTGTTGTCTAGTAATGTTCTGTATTAGGTCCATGAGCTGTTGTCTATCAATGTTCTGTATTAGGTCCATGAGCTGTTGTCTATCAATGTTCTGTATTATGTCCATGAGCTGTTGTCTAGTAATGTTCTGTATTAGGTCCATGAGCTGTTGTCTATCAATGTTCTGTATTAGGTCCATGAGCTGTTGTCTATCAATGTTCTGTATTAGGTCCATGAGCTGTTGTCTAGTAATGTCCTGTATTAGGTCCATGAGCTGTTGTCTATCAATGTTCTGTATTAGGTCCATGAGCTGTTGTCTATCGATGTTCTGTATTATGTCCATGAGCTGTTGTCTAGTAATGTTCTGTATTAGGTCCATGAGGAGCTGTTGTCTATCGATGTTCTGTATTATGTCCATGAGCTGTTGTCTAGTAATGTTCTGTATTAGGTCCATGAGCTGTTGTCTATCAATGTTCTGTATTAGGTCCATGAGCTGTTGTCTATCAATGTTCTGTATTAGGTCCATGAGCTGTTGTCTAGTAATGTTCTGTATTAGGTCCATGAGCTGTTGTCTATTAATGTTCTGTATTAGGTCCATGAGGAGCTGTTGTCTAGTAATGTTCCGTATTAGGTCCATGAGCTGTTGTCTATCAATGTTCTGTATTAGGTCCATGAGCTGTTGTCTATCAATGTTCTGTATTAGGTCCATGAGCTGTTGTCTATCAATGTTCTGTATTAGGTCCATGAGCTGTTGTCTATTAATAACACCAACAAATATCCAACCCCTCTGACCGCTCCTCTGCTGTCCACTGAATAGCATGTCACCTCCCAGCTGCCAGACAGAGACCAGGAAGTAATACCATTTTAATCAAATGGATTCTACTGAGACCTAAGACGTTGATGGAAAACCTATAATGTCCCGAGGCCTTTCCCTCTGTTTGTCTCATCTTTTTAATTAGGAGAGGACCTTACCTCTCCCCGAAAGGTGGTGTGGTATAGATATGTAGAGACCCATTCTGTCAGGTGGTATAGTATAGATATGTAGAGACCCATTCTGTCAGGTGGTATAGTATAGATATGTATAGACCCATTCTGTCAGGTGGTATAGTATAGATATGTATAGACCCATTCTGTCAGGTGGTATAGTATAGATATGTATAGACCCATTCTGTCAGGTGGTATAGTATAGATATGTATAGATATTATAGATATGTATAGACCCATTCTGTCAGGTGGTGTAGTATAGATATGTATAGACCCATTCTGTCAGGGGGTGTAGTATAGATATGTATAGACCCATTCTGTCAGGGGGTGTAGTATAGTTATGTATAGACCCATTCTGTCAGGGGGTATAGTATAGATATGTATAGACCCATTCTGTCAGGTGGTGTAGTATAGATATGTATAGACCCATTCTGTCAGGGGGTGTAGTATAGATATGTATAGACCCATTCTGTCAGGTGGTATAGTATAGATATGTATAGACCCATTCTGTCAGGTGGTATAGTATAGATATGTAGAGACCCATTCTGTCAGGGGGTATAGTATAGATATGTAGAGACCCATTCTGTCAGGTGGTATAGTATAGATATGTATAGACCCATTCTGTCAGGGGGTATAGTATAGATATGTATAGACCCATTCTGTCAGGGGGTGTAGTATAGATATGTATAGACCCATTCTGTCAGGTGGTGTAGTATAGATATGTAGAGACCCATTCTGTCAGGTGGTGTAGTATAGTTATGTATAGACCCATTCTGTCAGGGGGTGTAGTATAGTTATGTATAGACCCATTCTGTCAGGGGGTATAGTATAGATATGTATAGACCCATTCTGTCAGGTGGTGTAGTATAGATATGTATAGACCCATTCTGTCAGGGGGTGTAGTATAGATATGTAGAGACCCATTCTGTCAGGGGGTATAGTATAGATATGTAGAGACCCATTCTGTCAGGTGGTATAGTATAGATATGTATAGACCCATTCTGTCAGGTGGTATAGTATAGATATGTAGAGACCCATTCTGTCAGGGGGTATAGTATAGATATGTAGAGACCCATTCTGTCAGGTGGTATAGTATAGATATGTATAGACCCATTCTGTCAGGGGGTGTAGTATAGATATGTATAGACCCATTCTGTCAGGGGGTGTAGTATAGTTATGTATAGACCCATTCTGTCAGGGGGTATAGTATAGATATGTATAGACCCATTCTGTCAGGTGGTGTAGTATAGATATGTATAGACCCATTCTGTCAGGGGGTGTAGTATAGATATGTATAGACCCATTCTGTCAGGTGGTATAGTATAGATATGTATAGACCCATTCTGTCAGGTGGTATAGTATAGATATGTAGAGACCCATTCTGTCAGGGGGTATAGTATAGATATGTAGAGACCCATTCTGTCAGGTGGTATAGTATAGATATGTATAGACCCATTCTGTCAGGTGGTATAGTATAGATATGTATAGACCTATTCTGTCAGGGGGTATAGTATAGATATGTATAGACCCATTCTGTCAGGTGGTATAGTATAGATATGTATAGACCTATTCTGTCAGGGGGTGTAGTATAGATATGTATAGACCCATTCTGTCAGGGGGTGTAGTATAGATATGTATAGACCCATTCTGTCAGGTGGTATAGATATGTATATACCCATTCTGTCAGGGGGTGTAGTATAGATATGTATAGACCCATTCTGTCAGGTGGTATAGATATGTATAGACCTATTCTGTCAGGGGGTGTAGTATAGATATGTATAGACCCATTCTGTCAGGGGGTGTAGTATAGATATGTATAGACCTATTCTGTCAGGGGGTGTAGTATAGATATGTATAGATAGTATAGATATGTATAGACCCATTGTGTCAGGTGGTGTGGTATAGATATGTATAGACCCATTCTGTCAGGGGGTGTAGTATAGATATGTATAGATAGTATAGATATGTATAGACCTATTCTGTCAGGGGGTGTAGTATAGATATGTATAGATAGTATAGATATGTAGAGACCCATTGTGTCAGGTGGTGTGGTATAGATATGTATAGACCCATTCTGTCAGGGGGTGTAGTATAGATATGTATAGACCTATTCTGTCAGGGGGTGTAGTATAGATATGTATAGATATGTATAGACCCATTCTGTCAGGTGGTATAGTATAGATATGTATAGACCCATTCTGTCAGGTGGTGTAGTATAGATATGTAGAGACCCATTCTGTCAGGTGGTGTATAGATATGTATAGACCCATTATGTCAGGGGGTGTAGTATAGATATGTATAGACCCATTCTGTCAGGGGGTATAGTATAGATATGTATAGACCCATTCTGTCAGGGGGTGTAGTATAGATATGTATAGACCCATTCTGTCAGGTGGTATAGTATAGATATGTATAGACCCATTCTGTCAGGTGGTGTAGTATAGATATGTAGAGACCCATTCTGTCAGGTGGTGTATAGATATGTATAGACCCATTATGTCAGGGGGTGTAGTATAGATATGTATAGGCCCATTCTGTCAGGTGGTGTATAGATATGTATAGACCCATTCTGTCAGGTGGTATAGTATAGATATGTATATACCCATTCTGTCAGGGGGTGTAGTATAGATATGTATAGACCCATTCTGTCAGGTGGTGTATAGATATGTATAGACCCATTCTGTCAGGTGGTATAGTATAGATATGTATAGACCCATTCTGTCAGGGGGTGTAGTATAGATATGTATAGATAGTATAGATATGTATAGACCCATTCTGTCAGGTGGTGTAGTATAGATATGTATAGACCCATTCTGTCAGGTGGTATAGTATAGATATGTATAGATAGTATAGATATGTATAGACCCATTCTGTCAGGTGGTGTATAGATATGTATAGACCCATTCTGTCAGGTGGTGTATAGATATGTATAGACCCATTCTGTCAGGGGGTGTAGTATAGATATGTATAGATAGTATAGATATGTATAGACCCATTCTGTCAGGTGGTATAGTATAGATATGTATAGATAGTATAGATATGTATATACCCATTCTGTCAGGTGGTATAGTATAGATATGTATAGATAGTATAGATATGTATAGACCCATTCTGTCAGGTGGTGTAGTATAGATATGTATAGACCCATTCTGTCAGGTGGTATAGTATAGATATGTATAGATAGTATAGATATGTATAGACCCATTCTGTCAGGTGGTGTATAGATATGTATAGACCCATTCTGTCAGGTGGTGTATAGATATGTATAGACCCATTCTGTCAGGGGGTGTAGTATAGATATGTATAGACCCATTCTGTCAGGGGGTGTAGTATAGATATGTATAGACCCATTCTGTCAAGTGGTATAGTATAGATATGTAGAGACCCATTCTGTCAGGGGGTATAGTATAGATATGTATAGACCCATTCTGTCAGGTGGTATAGTATAGATATGTATAGACCCATTCTGTCAGGTGGTGTATAGATATGTATAGACCCATTCTGTCAGGTGGTGTATAGATATGTATAGACCCATTATGTCAGGGGTGTAGTATAGATATGTATAGACCCATTCTGTCAGGTGGTATAGTATAGATATGTATAGACCCATTCTGTCAGGTGGTGTATAGATATGTATAGACCCATTCTGTCAGGTGGTATAGTATAGATATGTAGAGACCCATTGTGTCAGGTGGTGTAGTATAGATATGTATAGACCCATTCTGTCAGGTGGTGTATAGATATGTATAGACCCATTCTGTCAGGGGGTGTAGTATAGATATGTATAGACCCATTCTGTCAGGTGGTATAGTATAGATATGTATAGACCCATTCTGTCAGGTGGTGTATAGATATGTATAGACCCATTCTGTCAGGGGGTGTAGTATAGATATGTATAGACCCATTCTGTCAGGGGGTGTAGTATAGATATGTATAGACCTATTCTGTCAGGGGGTGTAGTATAGATATGTATAGATATGTATAGACCCATTCTGTCAGGTGGTATAGTATAGATATGTATAGACCCATTCTGTCAGGTGGTGTAGTATAGATATGTAGAGACCCATTCTGTCAGGTGGTGTATAGATATGTATAGACCCATTATGTCAGGGGGTGTAGTATAGATATGTATAGACCCATTCTGTCAGGGGGTATAGTATAGATATGTATAGACCCATTCTGTCAGGGGGTATAGTATAGATATGTATAGACCCATTCTGTCAGGGGGTGTAGTATAGATATGTATAGACCTATTCTGTCAGGGGGTGTAGTATAGATATGTATAGATATGTATAGACCCATTCTGTCAGGTGGTATAGTATAGATATGTATAGACCCATTCTGTCAGGTGGTGTAGTATAGATATGTAGAGACCCATTCTGTCAGGTGGTGTATAGATATGTATAGACCCATTATGTCAGGGGGTGTAGTATAGATATGTATAGGCCCATTCTGTCAGGTGGTGTATAGATATGTATAGACCCATTCTGTCAGGTGGTATAGTATAGATATGTATATACCCATTCTGTCAGGGGGTGTAGTATAGATATGTATATACCCATTCTGTCAGGTGGTATAGTATAGATATGTATAGATAGTATAGATATGTATAGACCCATTCTGTCAGGTGGTGTAGTATAGATATGTATAGACCCATTCTGTCAGGTGGTATAGTATAGATATGTATAGATAGTATAGATATGTATAGACCCATTCTGTCAGGTGGTGTATAGATATGTATAGACCCATTCTGTCAGGTGGTGTATAGATATGTATAGACCCATTCTGTCAGGGGGTGTAGTATAGATATGTATAGACCCATTCTGTCAGGGGGTGTAGTATAGATATGTATAGACCCATTCTGTCAAGTGGTATAGTATAGATATGTAGAGACCCATTCTGTCAGGGGGTATAGTATAGATATGTATAGACCCATTCTGTCAGGTGGTATAGTATAGATATGTATAGACCCATTCTGTCAGGTGGTGTATAGATATGTATAGACCCATTCTGTCAGGTGGTGTATAGATATGTATAGACCCATTATGTCAGGGGGTGTAGTATAGATATGTATAGACCCATTCTGTCAGGTGGTATAGTATAGATATGTATAGACCCATTCTGTCAGGTGGTGTATAGATATGTATAGACCCATTCTGTCAGGTGGTATAGTATAGATATGTAGAGACCCATTGTGTCAGGTGGTGTAGTATAGATATGTATAGACCCATTCTGTCAGGTGGTGTATAGATATGTATAGACCCATTCTGTCAGGGGGTGTAGTATAGATATGTATAGACCCATTCTGTCAGGTGGTATAGTATAGATATGTATAGACCCATTCTGTCAGGTGGTGTATAGATATGTATAGACCCATTCTGTCAGGTGGTGTAGTATAGATATGTATAGATAGTATAGATATGTATAGACCCATTCTGTCAGGTGGTATAGTATAGATATGTAGAGACCCATTGTGTCAGGTGGTGTAGTATAGATATGTATAGACCCATTCTGTCAGGTGGTATAGTATAGATATGTATAGACCCATTCTTTCAGGTGGTGTAGTATAGATATGTATAGATCCATTCTGTCAGGTGGTATAGTATCGATATGTATAGATAGTATAGATATGTATAGACCCATTCTGTCAGGTGGTATAGTATAGATATGTATAGACCCATTCTGTCAGGGGGTGTAGTATAGATATGTATAGACCCATTATGTCAGGGGGTGTAGTATAGATATGTATAGACCCATTCTGTCAGGTGGTATAGTATCGATATGTATAGACCCTTTCTGTCAGGTGGTGTAGTATAGATATGTATAGACCCATTCTGTCAGGTGGTGTATAGATATGTATAGACCCATTATGTCAGGGGGTGTAGTATAGATATGTATAGACCCATTCTGTCAGGTGGTATAGTATAGATATGTATAGACCCATTCTGTCAGGTGGTGTATAGATATGTATAGACCCATTCTGTCAGGGGGTGTAGTATAGATATGTATAGACCCATTCTGTCAGGTGGTATAGTATAGATATGTAGAGACCCATTCTGTCAGGGGGTGTAGTATAGATATGTATAGACCCATTCTGTCAGGGGGTGTAGTATAGATATGTATAGACCCATTCTGTCAGGGGGTGTACTATAGATATGTATAGACCCATTCTATCAGGGGGTGTAGTATAGATATGTATAGACCCATTCTGTCAGGTGGTATAGTATAGATATGTAGAGACCCATTCTGTCAGGGGGTGTAGTATAGATATGTAGAGACCCATTCTGTCAGGTGGTATAGTATAGATATGTATAGACCCATTCTGTCAGGTGGTGTAGTATAGATATGTAGAGACCCATTCTGTCAGGGGGTGTAGTATAGATATATTTATAGATAGTATATATATGTATAGACCCATTCTGTCAGGGGGTGTAGTATAGATATATTTATAGATAGTATAGATATGTATAGACCCATTCTGTCAGGGGGTGTAGTATAGATATGTAGAGACCCATTCTGTCAGGTGGTATAGTATAGATATGTAGAGACCCATTCTGTCAGGGGGTGTAGTATAGATATGTATAGACCCATTCTGTCAGGGGGTGTAGTATAGATATGTATAGACCCATTCTGTCAGGGGGTGTACTATAGATATGTATAGACCCATTCTATCAGGGGGTGTAGTATAGATATGTATAGACCCATTCTGTCAGGTGGTATAGTATAGATATGTAGAGACCCATTCTGTCAGGGGGTGTAGTATAGATATGTAGAGACCCATTCTGTCAGGTGGTATAGTATAGATATGTATAGACCCATTCTGTCAGGTGGTGTAGTATAGATATGTAGAGACCCATTCTGTCAGGGGGTGTAGTATAGATATATTTATAGATAGTATATATATGTATAGACCCATTCTGTCAGGGGGTGTAGTATAGATATATTTATAGATAGTATAGATATGTATAGACCCATTCTGTCAGGGGGTGTAGTATAGATATGTAGAGACCCATTCTGTCAGGGGGTGTAGTATAGATATATTTATAGATAGTGTATATATGTATAGACCCATTCTGTCAGGGGGTGTAGTATAGATATATTTATAGATAGTATAGATATGTATAGACCCATTCTGTCAGGGGGTGTAGTATATATATGTATAGACCCATTCTGTCAGGTGGTGTAGTATAGATATGTAGAGACCCATTCTGTCAGGTGGTGTAGTATAGATATGTATAGACCCATTCTGTCAGATGGTATAGTATAGATATGTAGAGACCCATTCTGTCAGGGGGTATAGTATAGATATGTATAGACCCATTATGTCAGGGGGTGTAGTATAGATATGTATAGACCCATTCTGTCAGGTGGTATAGTATAGATATGTATAGACCCATTCTGTCAGGTGGTGTAGTATAGATATGTATAGACCCATTCTGTCAGGGGGTGTAGTATAGATATGTATAGACCCATTCTGTCAGGGGGTATAGTATAGATATGTATAGACCCATTCTGTCAGGGGGTGTAGTATAGATATGTATAGACCCATTCTGTCAGGTGGTATAGTATAGATATGTATAGACCCATTCTGTCAGGGGGTGTAGTATAGATATGTATAGACCCATTCTGTCAGGTGGTATAGTATAGATATGTAGAGACCCATTCTGTCAGGGGGTGTAGTATAGATATGTAGAGACCCATTCTGTCAGGTGGTATAGTATAGATATGTATAGACCCATTCTGTCAGGTGGTGTAGTATAGATATGTAGAGACCCATTCTGTCAGGGGGTGTAGTATAGATATATTTATAGATAGTATATATATGTATAGACCCATTCTGTCAGGGGGTGTAGTATAGATATGTAGAGACCCATTCTGTCAGGTGGTATAGTATAGATATGTAGAGACCCATTCTGTCAGGGGGTGTAGTATAGATATGTATAGACCCATTCTGTCAGGGGGTGTAGTATAGATATATTTATAGATAGTATAGATATGTATAGACCCATTCTGTCAGGGGGTGTAGTATAGATATGTATAGACCCATTCTGTCAGGTGGTATAGTATAGATATGTATAGACCCATTCTGTCAGGTGGTGTAGTATAGATATGTATAGACCCATTCTGTCAGGGGGTGTAGTATAGATATGTATAGACCCATTCTGTCAGGGGGTATAGTATAGATATGTATAGACCCATTCTGTCAGGGGGTGTAGTATAGATATGTATAGACCCATTCTGTCAGGTGGTATAGTATAGATATGTATAGACCCATTCTGTCAGGGGGTGTAGTATAGATATGTATAGACCCATTCTGTCAGGTGGTATAGTATAGATATGTAGAGACCCTTTCTGTCAGGGGGTGTAGTATAGATATGTAGAGACCCATTCTGTCAGGTGGTATAGTATAGATATGTATAGACCCATTCTGTCAGGTGGTGTAGTATAGATATGTAGAGACCCATTCTGTCAGGGGGTGTAGTATAGATATATTTATAGATAGTATATATATGTATAGACCCATTCTGTCAGGGGGTGTAGTATAGATATGTAGAGACCCATTCTGTCAGGTGGTATAGTATAGATATGTAGAGACCCATTCTGTCAGGGGGTGTAGTATAGATATGTATAGACCCATTCTGTCAGGGGGTGTAGTATAGATATATTTATAGATAGTATAGATATGTATAGACCCATTCTGTCAGGGGGTGTAGTATAGATATGTAGAGACCCATTCTGTCAGGTGGTATAGTATAGATATGTAGAGACCCATTCTGTCAGGGGGTGTAGTATAGATATGTATAGACCCATTCTGTCAGGGGGTGTAGTATAGATATGTATAGACCCATTCTGTCAGGGGGTGTACTATAGATATGTATAGACCCATTCTATCAGGGGGTGTAGTATAGATATGTATAGACCCATTCTGTCAGGTGGTATAGTATAGATATGTAGAGACCCATTCTGTCAGGGGGTGTAGTATAGATATGTAGAGACCCATTCTGTCAGGTGGTATAGTATAGATATGTATAGACCCATTCTGTCAGGTGGTGTAGTATAGATATGTAGAGACCCATTCTGTCAGGGGGTGTAGTATAGATATATTTATAGATAGTATATATATGTATAGACCCATTCTGTCAGGGGGTGTAGTATAGATATATTTATAGATAGTATAGATATGTATAGACCCATTCTGTCAGGGGGTGTAGTATAGATATGTAGAGACCCATTCTGTCAGGGGGTGTAGTATAGATATATTTATAGATAGTATATATATGTATAGACCCATTCTGTCAGGGGGTGTAGTATAGATATATTTATAGATAGTATAGATATGTATAGACCCATTCTGTCAGGGGGTGTAGTATATATATGTATAGACCCATTCTGTCAGGTGGTGTAGTATAGATATGTAGAGACCCATTCTGTCAGGTGGTGTAGTATAGATATGTATAGACCCATTCTGTCAGATGGTATAGTATAGATATGTAGAGACCCATTCTGTCAGGGGGTATAGTATAGATATGTATAGACCCATTCTGTCAGGGGGTGTAGTATAGATATGTATAGACCCATTCTGTCAGGTGGTATAGTATAGATATGTATAGACCCATTCTGTCAGGTGGTGTAGTATAGATATGTATAGACCCATTCTGTCAGGGGGTGTAGTATAGATATGTATAGACCCATTCTGTCAGGGGGTATAGTATAGATATGTATAGACCCATTCTGTCAGGGGGTGTAGTATAGATATGTATAGACCCATTCTGTCAGGTGGTATAGTATAGATATGTATAGACCCATTCTGTCAGGGGGTGTAGTATAGATATGTATAGACCCATTCTGTCAGGTGGTATAGTATAGATATGTATAGACCCATTCTGTCAGGTGGTGTAGTATAGATATGTAGAGACCCATTCTGTCAGGTGGTATAGTATAGATATGTATAGACCCATTCTGTCAGGGGGTGTAGTATAGATATGTATAGACCCATTCTGTCAGGTGGTATAGTATAGATATGTAGAGACCCATTCTGTCAGGTGGTATAGTATAGATATGTATAGACCCATTCTGTCAGGTGGTGTAGTATAGATATGTAGAGACCCATTCTGTCAGGTGGTGTAGTATATATATGTATAGACCCATTCTGTCAGGGGGTATAGTATAGATATGTAGAGACCCATTCTGTCAGGGGGTGTAGTATATATATGTATAGACCCATTCTGTCAGGGGGTGTAGTATATATATGTATAGACCCATTCTGTCAGGGGGTATAGTATAGATATGTATAGACCCATTCTGTCAGGTGGTATAGTATAGATATGTAGAGACCCATTCTGTCAGGTGGTATAGTATAGATATGTAGAGACCCATTCTGTCAGGGGGTGTAGTATAGATATGTAGAGACCCATTCTGTCAGGGGGTGTAGTATAGATATGTATAGACCCATTCTGTCAGGTGGTATAGTATAAATATGTAGAGACCCATTCTGTCAGGGGGTGTAGTATAGATATGTATAGATAGTATAGATATGTATAGACCCATTCTGTCAGGTGGTATAGTATAGATATGTAGAGACCCATTCTGTCAGGGGGTGTAGTATAGATATGTATAGACCCATTCTGTCAGGTGGTATAGTATAGATATGTATAGACCCATTCTGTCAGGTGGTATAGTATAGATATGTATAGATAGTATAGATATGTATAGACCCATTCTGTCAGGTGGTATAGTATAGATATGTAGAGACCCATTCTGTCAGGGGGTGTAGTATAGATATGTATAGATAGTATAGATATGTATAGACCCATTCTGTCAGGTGGTATAGTATAGATATGTAGAGACCCATTCTGTCAGGGGGTGTAGTATAGATATGTATAGACCCATTCTGTCAGGTGGTATAGTATAGATATGTATAGACCCATTCTGTCAGGGGGTGTAGTATAGATATGTATAGACCCATTCTGTCAGGTGGTATAGTATAGATATGTAGAGACCCATTCTGTCAGGGGGTGTAGTATAGATATGTAGAGACCCATTCTGTCAGGTGGTATAGTATAGATATGTATAGACCCATTCTGTCAGGTGGTGTAGTATAGATATGTAGAGACCCATTCTGTCAGGTGGTGTAGTATATATATGTATAGACCCATTCTGTCAGGGGGTATAGTATAGATATGTAGAGACCCATTCTGTCAGGGGGTGTAGTATATATATGTATAGACCCATTCTGTCAGGGGGTATAGTATAGATATGTATAGACCCATTCTGTCAGGTGGTATAGTATAGATATGTATAGACCCATTCTGTCAGGGGGTGTAGTATAGATATGTATAGACCCATTCTGTCAGGTGGTATAGTATAGATATGTATAGACCCATTCTGTCAGGGGGTATAGTATATATATGTATAGACCCATTCTGTCAGGGGGTATAGTATAGATAGGTAGAGACCCATTCTGTCAGGTGGTGTAGTATAGATATGTATAGACCCATTCTGTCAGGGGGTGTAGTATAGATATGTATAGACCCATTCTGTCAGGTGGTATAGTATAGATATGTATAGACCCATTCTGTCAGGGGGTATAGTATATATATGTATAGACCCATTCTGTCAGGGGGTATAGTATAGATATGTAGAGACCCATTCTGTCAGGGGGTGTAGTATAGATATGTATAGACCCATTCTGTCAGGGGGTATAGTATAGATATGTATAGACCCATTCTGTCAGGTGGTGTAGTATAGATATGTAGAGACCCATTCTGTCAGGGGGTGTAGTATAGATATGTATAGACCCATTCTGTCAGGTGGTATAGTATAAATATGTAGAGACCCAGTCTGTCAGGGGGTGTAGTATAGATATGTATAGACCCATTCTGTCAGGGGGTGTAGTATAGATATGTATAGACCCATTCTGTCAGGGGGTATAGTATAGATATGTAGAGACCCATTCTGTCAGGGGGTGTAGTATAGATATGTATAGACCCATTCTGTCAGGTGGTATAGTATAAATATGTAGAGACCCATTCTGTCAGGGGGTGTAGTATAGATATGTATAGATAGTATAGATATGTATAGACCCATTCTGTCAGGTGGTATAGTATAGATATGTAGAGACCCATTCTGTCAGGGGGTGTAGTATAGATATGTAGAGACCCATTCTGTCAGGTGGTATAGTATAGATATGTATAGACCCATTCTGTCAGGTGGTGTAGTATAGATATGTATAGACCCATTCTGTCAGGTGGTATAGTATAGATATGTATAGACCCATTCTGTCAGGTGGTATAGTATAGATATGTATAGATAGTATAGATATGTATAGACCCATTCTGTCAGGTGGTATAGTATAGATATGTAGAAACCCATTCTGTCAGGGGGTGTAGTATAGATATGTATAGATAGTATAGATATGTATAGACCCATTCTGTCAGGTGGTATAGTATAGATATGTAGAGACCCATTCTGTCAGGGGGTGTAGTATAGATATGTATAGACCCATTCTGTCAGGTGGTATAGTATAGATATGTATAGACCCATTCTGTCAGGTGGTATAGTATAGATATGTAGAGACCCATTCTGTCAGGTGGTATAGTATAGATATGTAGAGACCCATTCTGTCAGGGGGTGTAGTATAGATATGTAGAGACCCGTTCTGTCAGGTGGTATAGTATAGATATGTATAGACCCATTCTGTCAGGGGTTGTAGTATAGATATGTATAGACCCATTCTGTCAGGTGGTATAGTATAGATATGTAGAGACCCGTTCTGTCAGGTGGTATAGTATAGATATGTATAGACCCATTCTGTCAGGGGTTGTAGTATAGATATGTATAGACCCATTCTGTCAGGTGGTATAGTATAGATATGTATATACCCATTCTGTCAGGTGGTATAGTATAGATATGTATAGACCCATTCTGTCAGGTGGTGTAGTATAGATATGTATAGACCCATTCTGTCAGGGGGTGTAGTATAGATATGTATAGACCCATTCTGTCAGGTGGTATAGTATAGATATGTATAGACCCATTCTGTCAGGGGGTGTAGTATAGATATGTATAGACCCATTCTGTCAGGGGGTGTAGTATAGATATGTAGAGACCCATTCTGTCAGGTGGTGTAGTATAGATATGTATAGACCCATTCTGTCAGGGGGTGTAGTATAGATATGTAGAGACCCATTCTGTCAGGTGGTATAGTATAGATATGTATAGACCCATTCTGTCAGGTGGTATAGTATAGATATGTAGAGACCCATTCTGTCAGGGGGTGTAGTATAGATATGTATAGACCCATTCTGTCAGGGGGTGTAGTATAGATATGTAGAGACCCATTCTGTCAGGTGGTATAGTATAGATATGTATAGACCCATTCTGTCAGGTG
>NC_088231.1:20521647-20529147 GCF_036934945.1 Oncorhynchus masou masou
AGCAATGTGTGTGGCTGAAATAGATGAATCCACTAATTTGAAGGGGTGTACACATACTGCTGTATACATAGTGTACATGACACACACACACACACACACACACACACACACACTACACTCACTACACACACTAGACACACTACACACACACACTACACACACACACTACACTCACACACACTACACACACTACATTCACTACACACACACACTAAACACACTACACACACTACACACACACACTACACACACACACACACACACACACACACACACACACACACACTAGACATACTACACGTGCACTACACACTACACACACACTGCACACACACTACATACACACTGCACACACACTACACATTCACTACACACACACTGCACACACACTACACAAACACAATACACACACACTACACACACTGCACACACATTACACACACTACACAGACACACACACACATACACACACACATTAAACACACTACACAAACTACACACATACTAAACATACTACACACACTACACACACACACACGAAACACACTACACACACACACACAACACACACTAAACACACTACAGACACAACACACACAAAACCCACTACACACACTACACACGCTAAACACACAACACACACTAAACGCACAACACACAACACACAACATACACTACACACACTACACACACACACACACACACACACACACACACACACACACACTAAACACACTACATACACAACACACACTAAACCCACTACACACACACTACACACACACTACACACACACTACACACATACACTACACACACACTACACTCACACTACACACACACACTACACACACACTACACACTCACTACACACACACTACACACACACTACATATTCACTACACTCACACTATACACACACACACACTACACACACACTACACACACTACACACTCACTACACACTCACTACACACTCACTACACACACACACACACACACACACACACACACACACACACACACACACACACACACACACACACACACACACACACACACACACACACACTACACACTCACTACACACACTCCACACACTCACTACACACACACTACACACACACTACACACACACACACTACACACACACACACTACACACACACTACACTCACTACACACACACACACTACGCACACTACACACACACACACACTACACACACACATACACACACACACACACACTACACACACTACACACACTACACTCACACTACACACACACACTACACACTCACTACACACACACTACACACACACTACACACACACTACACACACTACACACACTACACACTCACTACACACACACTACACACTACACACACACTACACACACACTACACACACTACACACAACACACACTAAACCCACAACACACAACACACACTACACACACACTACAAACACACCACACACACACACACAACACACACTACACACACACTAAACCCACAACACACACTACACACCGTCTGGTGCTGTGAAGGCTGAGACAGAGTTCTACAGAGACAGGCTGCTGGAGGAGGTTGACCATGCTGGAGAGGTGATGAGTCAGTAGTGTGTGTGGGTGTGTGTATGTGTGTGAGTGTGTGAGTGTGTATGTTGGAGTTGGACACACACACACACACACTCTTCAGTGAGTGCCAGAGCCTCCAGGGGCCAGAGGTGCCAATGATTATTGGGCTAGGGCCAGACCAGGGGCAGCCTCCAGCCATCCATCCTGGCACAGGTGGCCCTAACTGGGGCCAAGGCCAAATTGAGGCCCCTGCTTCGCCACGGGCCTTGGCCCACAGCCCCACGCAACTCTCATATGAACCACACTGGGAGATGTTGGGAAATGGAGGAAGAAGAGAGGGGGGTGAGGGAAAGGAGGAGAGAGAAGAGAGATGGAGGAGAGAGGAGAGAGATGGAGGGAGAGAGGAGGGAGATGGAGGGGAGAGAGATAGATGGAGGGAGAGAGGAGAGAGATGGAGGGAGGGGAGAGAGATGGAGGGAGGGAGAGGGAGAGGAGAGAGATGGAGGGAGGAGATAGATGGAGAGAGATGGAGGGAGAGGAGATAGAAGGAGGGAGAGAGAGGGAGAGGAGAGAGATAGGGGAGGGAGGAGATAGATGGAGGGAGAGAGGAGAGAGATGGAGGGAGAGGAGAGAGATGGAGGGAGAGAGAGGAGAGAGATGGAGGGAGGGGACAGTGAAGGGGGAGTGAGGGGACAGTGGAGATGGAGTGAGGGAGTGGAAAGTGGAGAGTGAGTGAGGGAGGGGACAGAGGAGAGGGAGTGAGGGAGTGAGGGAGGGGATAGAGGAAAGGGAGTGAGGGAGTGAGGGAGGGGAGAGAGGAGAGGGAGGAGAGGGAGGGAGGGAGTGGAGAGAGGAGAGTGAGTGAGTGAGTGAGTGAGTGAGTGAGTGAGTGAGGGAGGGAGGGAGGGAGGGGAGAGAGGAGAGTGAGGGAGGGAGGGGAGAGAGGAGAGGGAGTGAGGGAGGGGAGAGAGGAGAGTGAGGGAGGGAGGGGAGAGAGGAGAGGGAGTGAGGGAGGAAACAGAGGAGAGGGAGTGGGGATCGGGGAGAGAGGAGAGGGCGTGAGGGAGGGGACAGAGGAGAGGATAATAAATGAGGAGGGAGGAGAGGGACAGAGGAGAGGATAATAAATGAGGAGGGAGGAGAGGGACAGAGGAGAGGATAATAAATGAGGAGGGAGGAGAGGGACAGAGGAGAGGATAATAAATGAGGAGGGAGGAGGGGGACAGAGGAGGGAGGAGAGGGACAGAGGAGGGGATAATAAATGAGGAGGGGGGAGAGGGACAGAGGAGGGGATAATAAATGAGGAGGGAGGAGAGGGACAGAGGAGGGGATAATAAATGAGGAGGGAGGAGGGGGACAGAGGAGAGGATAATAAATGAGGAGGGAGGGGGACAGAGGAGGGGATAATAAATGAGGAGGGAGGAGAGGGACAGAGGAGAGGATAATAAATGAGGAGGGAGGAGAGGGACAGAGGAGGGGATAATAAATGAGGAGGGAGGAGAGGGACAGAGGAGGGGATAATAAATGAGGAGGGAGGGGGACAGAGGAGGGGATAATAAATGAGGAGGGAGGAGAGGGACAGAGGAGAGGATAATAAATGAGGAGGGAGGAGAGGGACAGAGGAGGGGATAATAAATGAGGAGGGAGGAGAGGGACAGAGGAGGGGATAATAAATGAGGAGGGAGGAGAGGGACAGAGGAGAGGATAATAAATGAGGAGGGAGGAGAGGGACAGAGGAGGGGATAATAAATGAGGAGGGAGGAGAGGGACAGAGGAGGGGATAATAAATGAGGAAGAAAGGGAGGAAGAGCTCTCTCTCATCTTTTTGTTGAAGTGTTTTTCCAATGTGCAGCGGGACTTATATCAGAGAGAGAGATACAGAGAGGAATGTGTGGGAGAGAAGTGGGGGGGTTTAAGATCCAAAAGTAATATTTAAAAATTGGCAGGAATACGGGAGTCTACAGTGTGTGTGTGTGTGTGTGTGTGTGTGTGTGTGTGTGTGTGTGTGTGTGTGTGTGTGTGTGTGTGTGTGTGTGTGTGTGTGTGTGTGTGTGTGTGTGTGTGTGTGTGTGTGTGTGTGTGTGTGTGCGTGTGTGTGTGTGTGTGGTAAGATAGTTCCATTGTTCTCTCCTTAACTAAAACCAAGTTGTTGAGGTGTTGTTTAGAGTAAACCTCCTCCCCAGATCACTTTATCACCTTCCATCCAGAGCTACAGACCCCAAACACCACACCAGCACCAAGCCTCACAGTCCTCTCCCTGTTCTCGGTCTACAATGGAACTGCCCAGTGTTCTATCAATTCCATTACAACAGCCCAGTGTTCTATCAATTCCATTACAACAGCCCAGTGTTCTATCAATTCCATTACAACAGCCCAGTGTTCTATCAATTCCATTACATCTACCCAGTGTTCTATCAATTCCATTACATCTACCCAGTGTTCTATCAATACCATTACAACAGCCCAGTGTTCTATCAATTCCATTACAACAGCCCAGTGTTCTATCAATTCCATTACAACAGCCTAGTGTTCTATCAATTCCATTACAACAGCCCAGTGTTCTATCAATCCCATTACAACTACCCAGTGTTCTATCAATTCCATTACAACAGCCCAGTGTTCTATCAATTCCATTACATATACCCAGTGTTCTATCAATTCCATTACAACTGCCCAGTGTTCTATCAATTCCATTACAGCTGCCCAGTGTTCTATCAATTCCATTACAGCTGCACAGTGTTCTATCAATTCCATTACAGCTGCCCAGTGTTCTATCAATTCCATTACAGCTGCACAGTGTTCTATCAATTCCATTACAACTACCCAGTGTTCTATCAATTCCATTACAGCTGCCCAGTGTTCTATCAATTCCATTACAGCTGCCCAGTGTTCTATCAATTCCATTACAGCTGCCCAGTGTTCTATCAATTCCATTACAGCTGCCCAGTGTTCTATCAATTCCATTACAGCTGCACAGTGTTCTATCAATTCCATTACAACTACCCAGTGTTCTATCAATTCCATTACAGCTGCCCAGTGTTCTATCAATTCCATTACAGCTGCCCAGTGTTCTATCAATTCCATTACAGCTGCCCAGTGTTCTGTCAATTCCATTACAGCTGCCCAGTGTTCTATCAATTCCATTACAGCTGCCCAGTGTTCTATCAATTCTATTACAGCTGCCCAGTGTTCTATCAATTCCATTACAGCTGCCCAGTGTTCTATCAATTCCATTACATCTACCCAGTGTTCTATCAATTCCATTACAGCTGCCCAGTGTTCTATCAATTCCATTACAACTGCCCAGTGTTCTATCAATTCCATTACAGCTGCACAGTGTTCTATCAATTCCATTACAGCTGCCCAGTGTTCTATCAATTCCATTACAACAGCCCAGTGTTCTATCAATTCCATTACATCTACCCAGTGTTCTATCAATTCCATTACAACTGCCCAGTGTTCTATCAATTCCATTACAACAGCCCAGTGTTCTATAAATTCCATTACAACTGCCCAGTGTTCTATCAATTCCATTACAGCTGCCCAGTGTTCTATCAATTCCATTACATCTACCCAGTGTTCTATCAATTCCATTACAACTGCCCAGTGTTCTATCAATTCCATTACAACTGCCCAGTGTTCTAACAATTCCATTACATCTACCCAGTGTTTTATCAATTCCATTACAGCTGCCCAGTGTTCTATCAATTCCATTACATCTACCCAGTGTTCTATCAATTCCATTAGAACTGCCCAGTGTTCTATCAATTCCATTACATCTACCCTGTGTTCTATCAATTCCATTACATCTACCCAGTGTTCTATCAATTCCATTACAACTACCCAGTGTTCTATCAATTCCATTACAACTGCCCAGTGTTCTATCAATTCCATTACATCTACCCAGTGTTCTATCAATTCCATTACATCTACCCAGTGTTCTATCAATTCCATTACATCTACCCAGTGTTCTATCAATTCCATTACAACTGCCCAGTGTTCTATCAATTCCATTACATCTACCCAGTGTTCTATCAATTCCATTACATCTACCCAGTGTTCTATCAATTCCATTACAACTGCCCAGTGTTCTATCAATTCCATTACAACTGCCCAGTGTTCTATCAATTCCATTACAACTGCCCAGTGTTCTATCAATTCCATTACAACTGCCCAGTGTTCAATCAATTCCATTACATCTACCCAGTGTTCTATCAATTCCATTACAACTGCCCAGTGTTCTATCAATTCCATTACAACTGCCCAGTGTTCTATCAATTCCATTACAACTGCCCAGTGTTCTATCAATTCCATTACATCTACCCAGTGTTCTATCAATTCCATTACATCTACCCAGTGTTCTATCAATTCCATTACAACTACCCAGTGTTCTATCAATTCCATTACAACTGCCCAGTGTTCTATCAATTCCATTACATCTACCCAGTGTTCTATCAATTCCATTACATCTACCCAGTGTTCTATCAATTCCATTACAGCTGCCCAGTGTTCTATCAATTCCATTACATCTACCCAGTGTTCTATCAATTCCATTAGAACTGCCCAGTGTTCTATCAATTCCATTACATCTACCCAGTGTTCTATCAATTCCATTACATCTACCCAGTGTTCTATCAATTCCATTACATCTACCCAGTGTTCTATCAATTCCATTACATCTACCCAGTGTTCTATCAATTCCATTACAACTGCCCAGTGTTCTATCAATTCCATTACATCTACCCAGTGTTCTATCAATTCCACAACATCTACCCAGTGTTCTATCAATTCCATTACATCTACCCAGTGTTCTATCAATTCCATTACATCTACCCAGTGTTCTATCAATTCCATTACATCTACCCAGTGTTCTATCAATTCCATTACATCTACCCAGTGTTCTATCAATTCCATTACAACTGCCCAGTGTTCTATCAATTCCATTACATCTACCCAGTGTTCTATCAATTCCACAACATCTACCCAGTGTTCTATCAATTCCATTACATCTACCCAGTGTTCTATCAATTCCATTACATCTACCCAGTGTTCTATCAATTCCATTACATCTACCCAGTGTTCTATCAATTCCATTACAACTGCCCAGTGTTCTATCAATTCCATTACATCTACCCAGTGTTCTATCAATTCCACAACATCTACCCAGTGTTCTATCAATTCCATTACATCTACCCAGTGTTCTATCAATTCCATTACATCTACCCAGTGTTCTATCAATTCCATTACATCTACCCAGTGTTCTATCAATTCCATTACAACTGCACAGTGTTCTATCAATTCCATTACAACTGCACAGTGTTCTATCAATTCCATTACAACTACCCAGTGTTCTATCAATTCCATTACAACTGATGAGACAGTCCTTCGTGACACTCAAAACGACAGCCCAGCCTAAATATAACATTTCAAATATAAATGGATGTAAATAGAGAGGGACGAAGAACAAGAATAGACCATTCAAAGATATCAGAATTGCCAGGCAGCCATTTTGAATTTAGCGTAAGAATCATCTCCTCAACAGCACAACATTCCTTAAGTGAAGTCCCTCTATAATCACCACACATATTAAGTGGAACTTTCATGGCAGCATCTCCGTTTCCCCTTCAACCCTGTGTATCCCTATGGGGGAGGGAATATGGGAGCACACAGATAGCAGCTGTGCCCATAGGGCTCTGGTCACTAGTAGTTCACTATATAGGGAATAGCGGAAAATTTGGGTGATTCCCTCTGGCTCATATAACTGGAGCTAACAGTCTGCTCTAGCCTCCGGGTGTGTGTGTGTGTGTGTGTGTGTGTGCATGCGTGCGTGCATGAATTATGGATAGCTAGAACCGCACACTGCATCTGTCTGAGCAGGTGGCCGGCCAGGCCAAAGCAACTGCAGGCAGAGCTGCACA
>NC_088231.1:20536647-20539147 GCF_036934945.1 Oncorhynchus masou masou
TGACAGAGTTGGCGTAACTGAGTCAGGTTTGTAGGCCTCCTTGCTCGCACATGCTTTTTCAGTTCTGCCCGATAATTTTGTATAGGACTGAAGTCAGGGCTTTGTGATGGCCACTCCAATACCTTGACTTTGTTGTCCTTAAGCCATTTTGACACGACTTTGGAAGTATGCTTGAGGTCATTGTCCATTTGGAAGACCCATTTGCGACCAAGCTTTAACTTCCTGACTGATGTCTTGAGATGTTGCTTCAATATATCCACAGAATTTTCCTTCCCTCATGATGCCATCTATTTTGTGAAGTGCACCAGTCCCTCCTGCAGCAAAGCACCCCCACAACATGATGCTGCCACCCCCGTGCTTCACGGTTGGGATGGTGTTCTTCGGCTTGCAAGCATCCCCCTTTTTCCTACAAACATAACGATGGTCATTATGGCCAAACAGTTATATTTTTGTTTCATCAGACCAGAGGACATTTTTCCAAAAGTACGATCTTTGTCCCTGTGTGCAGTTGCAAACCGTAGTCTGGCTTTTTAACTTCTTCGATATAGGGTGCGCTCTTTTAATTTTTGGATAAAAAAACGTTCCCGTTTTAAACAAGATATTTTGTCATGAAAAGATGCTCGACTATGCATATAATTGACAGCTTTGGAAAGAAAGCACTCTGACGTTTCCAAAACTGCAAAGATATTGTCTGTGAGTGCCACAGAACTAATGCTACAGGCGAAACCAAGATGAAATTTCATACAGGAAATGCCCCAGATTTTGAATGCGCTGTGTTCCAATGTCTCCTTTTATGGCTGTGAATGCGCCAGGAATGAACCTACACTTTCTGTCATTTCCCCAAGGTGTCTGCAGCATTGTGACATATTTATAGGCATATCATTGGAAGATTGTCCATAAGAGACTACATTTACCAGTTGTCCGCTTGGTGTCCTCCGTCGAAATTATTGCAGCTCCAGCTGCGTCCACTTTTCCATTAGGTTCAGAGGAGAAAGGCAACTGCCACGAATGATTTATCATCGAATAGATATGTGAAAAACACCTTGAGGATTGATTCTAAACAACGTTTGCCATGTTTCTGTCGATATTATGGAGTTAATTTGGAAAAAGGTTTGGCATTGTAATGACTGAATTTTCGTTTTTTTTTTCTTAGCCAAACGTAATGAACAAAACGGAGCGATTTCTCCTACACAAATTTTGGGAAAAACTGAACATTTGCTATCTAACTGAGAGTCTCCTCATTGAAAACATCCGAAATTCTTCAAAGGTAAATGATTTTATTTGAATGCTTTTCTTGTTTTTGTGAAAATGTTACCTGCTGAATGCTAGGCTTAATGCTATGCTAGCTATCAATACTCTTACACAAATGCTTGTGTAGCTATGGTTGAAAAGCATATTTTGAAAATCTGAGATGACAGTGTTGTTAACAAAAGGCTAAGCTTGTGAGCCAATATATTTATTTCATTTCATTTGCGATTTTCATGAATAGTTAATGCTGCGTTATGCTAATGAGCTTGAGGCTATAAATAGGATCCCGGATACGGGATTGCTCAACGCTAGAGGTTAATGACAGTTTTGGAGCAGTGGCTTCTTCCTTGCTGAGCGGCCTTTCAGGTTATGTCAATATAGGACTTGTTTTACTGTGGATATAGATACTTTTGTACCTGTTTCCTCCAGCATCGTCACAAGGTCCTTTGTTGTTGTTCTGGGGTTGATTTGCACTTTTCACAACAAAGTATGTTCATCTCTAGGAGACAGAAGGCGTCTCCTTTCTGAGCGGTATGACGGCTGCGTGGTCCCATGGTGTTTATAGTTGCATACAATTGTTTGTAGAGATGAACGTGTACCTTCAGGCATTTGGAAATTGCTCCCAAGGATGAACCAAACTTGTGGAGGTCTACAATTTTTTTTTGAGATCTTAGCTGATATTTTTTAATTTTCCCATGATCTCAAGTTTGAAGGTAGGCCTTGAAATACATCCACAGGTACACCTCCAATTGAGTCAAATTATGTCAATTAGCCAATCAGAAGCTTCTAAAGCCATGACATGATTTTCAGGAATTTTCCAAGTCAACTTAGTGTATGTAAACTTCTGACCCACTGGAATTGTGACACAGTGAATTATAAGTGAAATAACCTGCCTGTAAACAATTGTTTTAAATATTCCTTGTGTAGAAGAGAGAGAGTGGAGAGAAGAAGAGGGGAGAGAGCAGAGAGAAGAAGAGGGGAGAGAGTAGAGAGAAGAAGAAGGGAGAGAGCAGAGAGAAGAAGAAGGGAGAGAGTAGAGAGAAGAAGAGAGAGAGTGGAGAGAAGAAGGGAGAGAGCAGAGAGAAGAAGAAGGGAGAGAGTAGAGATAAGAAGAAGGGAGAGAGTAGAGAGAAGAAGGGAGAGTGGAGAGAAGAAGAGGGGAGAGAGAGGAGAGAAGAAGGGAGAGAGTGAAGAGAAGAAGAAGGGAGAGTGGAGAGACGAAGAAGGGAGAGAGTGGAGAGAAGAAGGGAGA
>NC_088231.1:20544147-20549147 GCF_036934945.1 Oncorhynchus masou masou
AACACAGTGTGAAAATGTATTGATGTCGTAATCTAATTGTTTATTTCATGCTCGATCTGTTATAAATAATTCACTGTGAGAACCTTGATGCTGTTTAATAGAAAAGAAGCATGTTTGAGAGGATGTGTCCCAATTAGCACCATATTCACTATGCTGTGCACTATTGTTGGACTGGGCTCATCAAGCTCTGGTCCAAAGTAGTGCACTATATAGGAAATAGGGCTCTGGTCTAAAGTAGTGCACTATATAGGGAATAGGGCTCTGGTCTAAAGTAGTGCACTATATAGGGAATAGGGCTCTGGTCTAAAGTAGTGCACTATATAGGGAATAGGGCTCTGGTCTAAAGTAGTGCACTATATAGGGAATAGGGCTCTGGTCTAAAGTAGTGCACTATATAGGGAATAGGGCTCTGGTCTAAAGTAGTGCACTATATAGGGAATAGGGCTCTGGTCTAAAGTAGTGCACTATATAGGGAATAGGGTGTCATTTGGACACAGTGGATGAATCAGGTCTCAGAACTATTTTATCTCATTTGTTGTTCCTGTATGTCCGTTTGTTTGTTCACTCATCCATCCTTCCCCTCCATTCATCCCCCTCCCTCCATCCCTCCCTCCCTCCCTCCATCCATCCATCCATCCATCCACCTGTCCCTCCATCCATCCATCCCTCCATCCATCCATCCCTCCATCCCTCCATACATCCATTCATATAATCCCTCCCTCCATCCCTCCATCCATCCATCCCTCCATCCCTCCATACATCCATCCATATAATCCCTCCCTCCATCCATCCATCCCTCCATCCCTCCATCCCTCCATACATCCATTCATATAATCCCTCCCTCCATCCCTCCATCCCTCCATACATCCATTCATATAATCCCTCCATCCATCCCTCCATCCCTCCATCCCTCCATACATCCATTCATATAATCCCTCCCTCCATCCATTTCCCCTTCCATCCCTCCATCCATCCCTCCCTCCATCCATCCCTCCATCCATCCCTCCATCATCCCTCCTTCCATCCCTCCATCCATCCATCCCTCCTTCCATCCCTCCTTCCATCCCTCCTTCCATCCCTCCCTCCCTCCTTCCATCCCTCCATCCATCCCTCCATCCCTTCATCCATCCATCCATCCCTCCATCCATCCCTCCCTCCATCCATCCCTCCATCCATCCATCCATCCCCCCTTCCATCCCTCCCTCCTTCCATCCCTCCATCCATCCATCCCTCCATCCATCCCTCCATCCATCCATCCCTCCCTCCATCCATCCCTCCATCCATCCCTCCATCCCTCCTTCCATCCCTCCATCCATCCATCCCTCCCTCCATCCATCCCTCCATCCATCCATCCATCCCCCCTTCCATCCCTCCCTCCTTCCATCCCTCCATCCATCCATCCCTCCATCCATCCCTCCATCCATCCCTCCCTCCATCCATCCCTCCATCCATCCCTCCATCCATCCCTCCATCCATCCCTCCATCATCCCTCCTTCCATCCCTCCATCCATCCATCCCTCCTTCCATCCCTCCTTCCATCCCTCCTTCCATCCCTCCCTCCCTCCATCCATCCCTCCATCCATCCCTCCATCCCTCCTTCCATCCCTCCCTCCATCCATCCCTCCATCCATCCCTCCATCCATCCATCCCTCCTTCCATCCCTCCATCCATCGTTCCCTCCTTCCATCCATCCATCCATCCCTCCTTCCATCCCTCCATCCCCCCTCCTTCCTTCCATCCCTCCATCCTTCCATCATATCTCCATCCATCCCTTGGTCTAAGACTCAGACAAATATGAGTGTGTATGTGTGACAACCAGAGAGGATCATGGGAAATCCATCAGCTGTAATAGAGACTATTGATCTGCAGAGTGATTGCAGCGTTGTGGAAACACACACACACACTTCTGCAGTATCACACTGTTATATATAACTTTATATAACTGTAATATATATATATATAACTTTATTTAACTGTAATATATATATAACTTTATTTAACTGTAATATATATATAACTTTATTTAACTGTAATATATATAACTTTATATAACGGTAATATATATAACTTTATATAACTGTAATGTATATAACTTTATATAACTGTAATATATATAACTTTATATAACTGTAATATATATACCTTTATATAACTGTAATATATATAACTTTATATAACTGTAATGTATATAACTTTATATAACTGTAATATATATATAACTTTATATAACTGTAATATATATACCTTTATATAACTGTAATATATATAACTTTATATAACTGTAATATATATAACTTTATATAACTGTAATATATATAACTTTATATAACTGTAATATATATACCTTTATATAACTGTAATATATATAACTTTATATAACTGTAATATATATACCTTTATATAACTGTAATATATATAACTTTATATAACGGTAATATATATAACTTTATATAACTGTAATATATATAACTTTATATAACTGTAATATATATAACTTTATATAACTGTAATATATATACCTTTATATAACTGTAATATATGTAACTTTATATAACTGTAATATATGTAACTTTATATAACTGTAATATATATAACTTTATATAACTGTAATATATATAACTTTATATAACGGTAATATATATAACTTTATATAACTGTAATATATATAACTTTATATAACTAATATATATTGCTCAAAAAAATAAAGGGAACACTAAAATAACACATCCTAGATCTGAATGAATGAAATATTCTTATTAAATACTTTTTTCTTTACATAGTTGAATGTGCTGACAACAAAATCACACAAAAATTATCAATGGAAATCAAATTTATCAACCACATGGAGGTCTGGATTTGGAGTCACACTCAAAATTAAAGTGGAAAACCACACTACAGGCTGATCCTACTTTGATGTAATGTCCTTAAAACAAGTCAAAATGAGGCTCTGTGTGGCCTCCACGTGCCTGTATGACCTCCCTACAACGCCTGGGCACGCTCCTGGTGAGGTGGCGGATGGTCCCCTGAGGGATCTCCTCCCAGACCTGGACTAAAACATCCGCCAACTCCTGGACAGTCTGTGGTAGAGCGTGGCGTTGGTGGATGGAGCGAGACATGATGTCCCAGATGTGCTCAATTGGATTCAGGTCTGGGGAACGGGCGGGCCAGTCCATAGCATCAATGCCTTCCTCTTGCAGGAACTGCTGACACACTCCAGCCACATGAGGTCAAGCATTGTCTTGCATTAGGAGGAATCCAGGGCCAACCGAACCAGCATATGTTCTCACAAGGGGTCTGAGGATCTCATCTCAGCACCTAATAGCAGTCAGGCTACCTCTGGCGAGCACATGGAGGGCTGTGCGCCCCCCCCCAAAGAAATGCCATCCCACACCATGACTGACCCACCGCCAAACCGGTCATGCTGGAGGATGTTGTAGGCAGCAGAACGTTCTCCACGGCGTCTCCAGACTCTGACACGTGCTCAGTGTGAACCTGCTTTCATCTGTGAAGAGCACAGATTTGCCAATCTTGGTGTTCCTGGCAAATGCCAAACGTCCTGCACGGTGTTGGGCTGTAAGCACAACCCCCACCTGTTGACCTTGGGCCCTCATACCACCCTCATGTAGTCTGTTTCTGACCGTTTGAGCAGACACATGCACATTTGTGGCCTGCTGGAGGTCATTTTGCAGGGCTCTGGCAGTGCTCCTCCTGCTCCTCCTTGCACAAATGCGGAGGTAGCGGTCCTGCTGCTGGGTTGTTGCCCTCCTACGGCCTCCTCCACGTCTCCTGATGTACTGGCCTGTCTCCTGGTAGCGCCTCCATGCTCTGGACACTACGCTGACAGACACAGCAAACCTTCTTGCCACATCTCACATTGATGTCCCATCCTGGATGAGCTGCACTACCTGAGCCACTTGTGTGGGTTGTAGACTCCGTCTCATGCTACCACTAGAGTGAAAGCACCGCCAGCATTCAAAAGTGACCAAAACATCAGCCAGGAAGCATAGGAACTGAGAAGTGGTCTGTGGTCCCCACCTGCAGAACCACTCCTTTATTGGGGGTGTCTTGCTAAACGCCTATAATTTCCACCTGTTGTCTATTCCATTTGCACAACAGCATGTGACATTTATTGTCAATCAGTGTTGCTTCCTAAGCGGACAGTTTGATTTTACAGAAGTGTGATTGACTTGGAGTTACATTGTGTTGTTTAAGTGTTCCCTTTATTTTTTTGAGCAGTGTATATAACTGTAATATATATATATATATATCATATATATCATATCACTACATCACTACTACAGTCCAGTCTAATCACATCACTACTACAGTCCAGTCTAATCATCACTACTACAGTCCAGTCTAATCACATCACTACATCACTACTACAGTCCAGTCTAATCACATCACTACATCACTACTACAGTCCAGTCTAATCACATCACTACATCACTACTACAGTCCAGTCTAATCATCACTACTACAGTCCAGTCTAATCACATCACTACATCACTACTACAGTCCAGTCTAATCATCACTAATACAGTCCAATCTAATCATCACTACTACAGTCCAGTCTAATCACATCACTACATCACTACATCACTACTACAGTCCAGTCTAATCATCACTAATACAGTCCAATCTAATCATCACTACTACAGTCCAGTCTAATCATCACTACTACAGTCCAGTCTAATCATCACTACTACAGTCCAGTCTAATCATCACTACTACTGTCCAGTCTAATCATCACTACTACAGTCCAGTCTAATCACATCACTACATCACTACTACAGTCCAGTCTAATCATATCACTACTACAGTCCAGTCTAATCATCACTACATCACTACTACAGTCCAGTCTAATCACATCACTACATCACTACTACAGTCCAGTCTAATCATCACTACATCACTACTACAGTCCAGTCTAATCACATCACTACATCACTACTACAGTCCAGTCTAATCACATCACTACATCACTACTACAGTCCAGT
>NC_088231.1:20554147-20559147 GCF_036934945.1 Oncorhynchus masou masou
ACGACAGTAGTGTTGAGTGTTGAGTACCAGCTGAATCTCCACCTCAACGCGTTGATCTGTTTAGTCTTAACCGACGGACAGTGTTTTAAATACTTCACCTCCTTGGGAGGAACCAATCAGAACGGCAGAATGTGTTCACGTTCTACAAGGAAAATTAAGCTAGACTCCAGAAGAAATACTAGCGGGTGGAGCCATAGTGGGTGTGGTGTTTGGCCGGAGCCATAGTGAATGGATAGTCATAGTAGGTGGAGCCATATAGGAAGGGTAGCAATGGTGGGCGGAGCCATATTGGGCGGGGCCATATTGGGCGGGGCCATAGTGGATGGGTAGCCATAGTGGATGGGTACCATAGTGGGCGGGGCCATAGTGGATGGGTACCATAGTGGGCGGGGCCATAGTGGATGGGTAGCCATAGTGGATGGGTAGCCATAGTGGGCGGGGCCATAGTGGATGGGTAACATAGTGGATGGGTAACCATAGTGGATGGGGCCATAGTGGATGGGTAGCCATAGTGGGCGGGGCCATAGTGGATGGGTAGCCATAGTGGATGGGTAGCCATAGTGGATGGGTAGCATAGTAAGCGGGGCCATAGTGGATGGGTAGCCATAGTGGATGGGTAGCCATAGTGGATGGGTAGCCATAGTGGATGGGTAGCATAGTGGGTGGGTAGCCATAGTGGATGGGTAGCATAGTGGATGGGTAGCATAGTGGGCGGGGCCATAGTGGGCGGGGCCATAGTGGATGGGTAGCCATAGTGGGCGGGGCCATAGTGGGCGGGGCCATAGTGGATGGGTAGCCATAGTGGATGGGTAGCCATAGTGGATGGGTAGCCATAGTGGATGGGTAGCATAGTGGGCGGGGCCATAGTGGGCGGGGCCATAGTGGATTGGTAGCCATAGTGGATGGGTAGCCATAGTGGATAGGTAGCCATAGTGGATGGGTACGATAGTGGGCGGGGCCATATTGGATGGGTAGCCATAGTGGATGGGTAGCCATATTGGATGGGTAGCCATAGTGGATGGGTACCATAGTGGGCGGGGCCATAGTGGATGGGTACCATAGTGGGCGGGGCCATAGTGGATGGGTAGCCATAGTGGATGGGTAGCCATAGTGGATGGGTAGCCATAGTGGATGGGTAACATAGTGGATGGGTAACCATAGTGGATGGGGCCATAGTGGATGGGTAGCCATAGTGAGCGGGGCCATAGTGGATGGGTAGCCATAGTGGATGGGTAGCCATAGTGGATGGGTAGCATAGTAAGCGGGGCCATAGAGGGCGGGGCCATAGTGGATGAGTAGCCATAGTGGATGGGTAGCCATAGTGGATGGGTAGCCATAGTGGATAGTTACCATAGTGGATGGGTAGCATAGTGGGTGGGTAGCCATAGTGGATGGGTAGCATAGTGGATGGGTAGCATAGTGGGCGGGGCCATAGTGGGCGGGGCCATAGTGGATGGGTAGCCTTAGTGGGCGGGGCCATAGTGGGCGGGGCCATAGTGGGCGGGGCCATCGTGGATGGGTAGCCATAGTGGATGGGTAGCATAGTGGGCGGGGCCATAGTGGGCGGGGCCATAGTGGATTGGTAGCCATAGTGGATGGGTAGCCATAGTGGATGGGTAGCCATAGTGGATGGGTACCATAGTGGGCGGGGCCATATTGGATGGGTAGCCATAGTGGATGGGTAGCCATATTGGATGGGTAGCCATAGTGGATGGGTAGCCATAGTGGATGGGTAGCCATAGTGGATGGGTAGCCATAGTGGATGGGTAGCCATAGTGGATGGGTAGCCATAGTGGATGGGTACGATAGTGGGCGGGGCCATAGAGGATGGGTAGCATAGTGGATGGGTAGCATAGTGGATGGGAACCATAGTGGATGGGTAGCATAGTGGATGGGAACCATAGTGGATGAGAACCATAGTGGATGGGTAGCCATAGTGGATGGGTAGCCATAGTGGATGGGAACCATAGTGGATGGGTAGCCATAGTGGGCGGGGCCATAGTGGGCGGGTCATAGTGGGCGGGGCCATAGTGGACGGGGCCATAGTGGATGGGTAGCCATAGTGGATGGGAACCATAGTGGATGGGTAGCCATAGTGGATGGGAACCATAGTGGATGGGTAATCATAGTGGATGGGTAGCCATAGTGGGCGGGGCCATAGTGGATGGGTAGCCATAGTGGATGGGAACCATAGTGGATGGGTAGCCATAGTGGATGGGTAGCCATAGTGGATGGGTAGCCATAGTGGGCAGGGCCATAGTGGATGGGAACCATAGTGGATGGGTAGCCATAGTGGGCGGGGCCATAGTGGATGGGAACCATAGTGGATGGGTAGCCATAGTGGATGGGTAGCCATAGTGGGCAGGGCCATAGTGGATGGGTAGCATAGTGGATGGGAACCATAGTGGATGGGTAGCCATAGTGGATGGGAACCATAGTGGATGGGTAACCATAGTGGGTGGGGCCATAGTGGATGGGTAGCCATAGTGGATGGTTAGCCATAGTGGATGGGTAGTCATAGTGGGCGGGGCCATAGTGGGCGGGGCCTTAGTGGATGGGCAGCCATAGTGGATGGGTAGCCATAGTGGGTGGGGCCATAGTGGATGGGTACCATAGTGGATGGGTAGCCATAGTGGATGGGTAGCATAGTGGATGGGTACCATAGTGGATGGGGCCATAGTGGATGGGTACCATAGTGGATGGGTAGCCATAGTGGATGGGTACCATAGTGGATGGGAACCATAGTGGATGGGTACCATAGTGGATGGGTACCATAGTGGATGGGAACCATAGTGGATGGGAACCATAGTGGATGGGTAGCATAGTGGATGGGTAGCATAGTGGATGGGTAGCCATAGTGGGTGGGGCCATAGTGGATGGGTACCATAGTGGATGGGTAACCATAGTGGATGGGTAACCATAGTGGATGGGTACCATAGTGGATGGGTACCATAGTGGATGGGGCCATAGTGGATGGGTACCATAGTGGGCGGGGCCATAGTGGGCGGGGCCATAGTGGATGGGTAGCCATAGTGGATGGGTACCATAGTGGATGGGTAGCCATAGTGGATGGGTAGCATAGTGGATGGGTAGCCATAGTGGATGGGGCCATAGTGGATGGGTAGCCATAGTGGGCGGGGCCATAGTGGATGGGTAGCCATAGTGGATGGGTAGCCATAGTGGATGGGTAGCATAGTAAGCGGGGCCATAGTGGATGGGTAGCCATAGTGGATGGGTAGCCATAGTGGATGGGTAGCCATAGTGGATGGGTAGCATAGTGGGTGGGTAGCCATAGTGGATGGGTAGCATAGTGGATGGGTAGCATAGTGGGCGGGGCCATAGTGGGCGGGGCCATAGTGGATGGGTAGCCATAGTGGGCGGGGCCATAGTGGGCGGGGCCATAGTGGATGGGTAGCCATAGTGGATGGGTAGCCATAGTGGATGGGTAGCCATAGTGGATGGGTAGCATAGTGGGCGGGGCCATAGTGGGCGGGGCCATAGTGGATTGGTAGCCATAGTGGATGGGTAGCCATAGTGGATAGGTAGCCATAGTGGATGGGTACGATAGTGGGCGGGGCCATATTGGATGGGTAGCCATAGTGGATGGGTAGCCATATTGGATGGGTAGCCATAGTGGATGGGTACCATAGTGGGCGGGGCCATAGTGGATGGGTACCATAGTGGGCGGGGCCATAGTGGATGGGTAGCCATAGTGGATGGGTAGCCATAGTGGGCGGGGCCATAGTGGATGGGTAACATAGTGGATGGGTAACCATAGTGGATGGGGCCATAGTGGATGGGTAGCCATAGTGAGCGGGGCCATAGTGGATGGGTAGCCATAGTGGATGGGTAGCCATAGTGGATGGGTAGCATAGTAAGCGGGGCCATAGTGGGCGGGGCCATAGTGGATGAGTAGCCATAGTGGATGGGTAGCCATCGTGGATGGGTAGCCATAGTGGATGGTTACCATAGTGGATGGGTAGCATAGTGGGTGGGTAGCCATAGTGGATGGGTAGCATAGTGGATGGGTAGCATAGTGGGCGGGGCCATAGTGGGCGGGGCCATAGTGGATGGGTAGCCTTAGTGGGCGGGGCCATAGTGGGCGGGGCCATAGTGGGCGGGGCCATAGTGGATGGGTAGCCATAGTGGATGGGTAGCATAGTGGGCGGGGCCATAGTGGGCGGGGCCATAGTGGATTGGTAGCCATAGTGGATGGGTAGCCATAGTGGATGGGTAGCCATAGTGGATGGGTACCATAGTGGGCGGGGCCATATTGGATGGGTAGCCATAGTGGATGGGTAGCCATATTGGATGGGTAGCCATAGTGGATGGGTAGCCATAGTGGATGGGTAGCCATAGTGGATGGGTTGCCATAGTGGATGGGTAGCCATAGTGGATGGGTAGCCATAGTGGATGGGTACGATAGTGGGCGGGGCCATAGAGGATGGGTAGCATAGTGGATGGGTACCATAGTGGATGGGAACCATAGTGGATGGGTAGCATAGTGGATGGGAACCATAGTGGATGGGAACCATAGTGGATGGGTAGCCATAGTGGATGGGTAGCCATAGTGGATGGGAACCATAGTGGATGGGTAGCCATAGTGGGCGGGGCCATAGTGGGCGGGTCATAGTGGGCGGGGCCATAGTGGACGGGGCCATAGTGGATGGGTAGCCATAGTGGATGGGAACCATAGTGGATGGGTAGCCATAGTGGATGGGAACCATAGTGGATGGGTAATCATAGTGGATGGGTAGCCATAGTGGGCGGGGCCATAGTGGATGGGTAGCCATAGTGGATGGGAACCATAGTGGATGGGTAGCCATAGTGGATGGGTAGCCATAGTGGATGGGTAGCCATAGTGGGCGGGGCCATAGTGGATGGGAACCATAGTGGATGGGTAGCCATAGTGGGCGGGGCCATAGTGGATGGGAACCATAGTGGATGGGTAGCCATAGTGGATGGGTAGCCATAGTGGGCGGGGCCATAGTGGATGGGTA
>NC_088231.1:20564147-20566647 GCF_036934945.1 Oncorhynchus masou masou
GTAGAGTAGAGTAGAGTAGAGTAGAGTAGAGTAGAGTAGAGTAGAAGAGTTGAGTAGTATAGAGTAGTATAGAGTAGAGTAGAGTAGAGTAGAGTAGAAGAGTTGTATAGAGTAGTATAGAGTAGAGTAGAGTAGAGTAGTGTAGTATAGAGTAGAGTAGAGTAGAGTAGGGTAGAGTAGAGTAGAGTAGAGTAGTATAGAGTAGAGTAGAGTAGAGTAGAGTAGGGTAGGGTAGGGTAGAGTAGTATAGAGTAGTATAGAGTAGAGTAGAGTAGTATAGAGTAGTATAGAGTAGAGTAGAGTAGAGTAGAGTAGAGTAGTGTAGAATAGAGTAGAGTAGAGTAGAGTAGTATAGAGTAGTATAGAGTAGAGTAGAGTAGAGTAGAGTAGAGTAGAGTAGAAGAGTTGTATAGAGTAGTATAGAGTAGTATAGAGTAGAGTAGAGTAGAGTAGAGTAGAGTGTATAGAGTAGAGTAGAGTGTATAGAGTAGAGTAGAGTAGAGTAGGGTAGGGTAGGGTAGAGTAGTATAGAGTAGTATAGAGTAGAGTAGAGTAGAGTAGTATAGAGTAGTATAGAGTAGAGTAGAGTAGAGTAGTGTAGAGTAGTGTAGAGTAGAGTAGAATAGAGTAGAGTAGAGTAGAGTAGAGTAGAGTAGAGTAGAGTAGAGTAGTGTAGAGTAGAGTAGAGTAGAGTAGAGTAGAGTAGAGTAGGGTAGAGTAGAGTAGAGTAGAGTAGAGTAGAGTAGTGTAGTGTAGAGTAGAGTAGCGTAGAGTAGAGTAGTATAGAGTAGAGTAGTGTAGAGTAGAGTAGAGTAGTATAGAATAGAGTAGTCTAGAGTAGTGTAGAGTAGAATAGAGTAGTGTAGAGTAGAATAGAGTAGTATAGAATAGAGTAGTGTAGAGTAGAGTAGTGTAGAGTAGAATAGAGTAGTGTAGAGTATAATAGAGTAGTGTATAAAGAGTAGTATAGAGTAGAGTAGAGTAGTGTAGTGTAGAATAGAGTAGTGTAGAGTAGAATAGAGTAGTGTAGAGTAGAATAGAGTAGTATAGAGTAGAATAGTGTAGAGTAGAATATAGTAGTGTAGAGTAGTATAGAGTAGAATAGAGTAGAGTAGAGTAGTGTAGAGTAGTGTAGTGTAGAATAGAGTAGTGTAGAGTATAATAGAGTATTATAGAATATAATAGAGTAGTATAGAGTAGAATAGAGTAGAGTAGAGCAGTGTAGAGTAGAGTAGTGTAGAATAGAGTAGTGTAGAGTAGAATAGAGTAGTGTAGAGTAGTATAGAGTAGAATAAAGTAGTATAGAGTAGAGTATAGTAGAGTAGAGTAGTGTAGAGTAGAATAGAGTAGTATAGAGTAGAATTGTGTAGAGTAGAGTAGAGTAGAATAGAGTAGTGTAGAGTAGAGTAGAATAGGGTAGAGTAGAATAGAGTAGAGTAGTATAGAGTAGAGTAGAGTAGTGTAGAGTAGAATAGAGTAGTGTAGAATAGAAAATAATATAGTAGTATAGAGTAGAATAGAGTAGTCTAGAGTAGAATAGTGGAGAGTAGAATAGAGTAGTGGAGAGTAGAATAGAGTAGTATAGAATAGAGTAGTGTAGAGTAGAGTAGTGTAGAGTAGAATAGAGTAGTGTAGAGTAGAATAGAGTAGTGTATAATAGAGTAGTATAGAGTAGAGTAGAGTAGTGTAGTGTAGAATAGAGTAGTGTAGAGTAGAATAGAGTAGTGTAGAGTAGAATAGCGTAGTATAGAGTAGAATAGTGTAGAGTATAATATAGTAGTGTAGAGTAGTATAGAGTAGAATAGAGTAGAGTAGAGTAGTGTAGAGTAGTGTAGTGTAGAATAGAGTAGTGTAGAGTATAATAGAGTATTATAGAATATAATAGAGTAGTATAGAGTAGAATAGAGTAGAGTAGTGTAGTGTAGAATAGAGTAGTGTAGAGTAGAATAGAGTAGTGTAGAGTAGTATAGAGTAGAATAAAGTAGTATAGAGTAGAATAGAGTAGTGTAGAGTAGAGTAGAGTAGTGTAGTGTAGAATAGAGTAGTATAGAGTAGAATAGAGTAGTATAGAGTAGAATTGTGTAGAGTAGAGTATAGTAGAGTAGAGTAGTGCAGAGTAGAATAGAGTAGTATAGAGTAGAATTGTGTAGAGTAGAGTAGAGTAGAGTAGAATAGAGTAGTGTAGAGTAGAGTAGAATAGGGTAGAGTAGAATAGAGTAGAGTAGTATAGAGTAGAGTAGAGTAGTGTAGAGTAGAATAGAGTAGTGTAGAATAGAAAATAATATAGTAGTATAGAGTAGAATAGAGTAGTCTAGAGTAGAATAGTGTAGAGTAGAATAGAGTAGTGGAGAGTAGAATAGAGTAGCATAGAGTAGAAAAGAGTAGAGTAGTATAGAGTAGAATAGAGTAGTATAGAGTAGAATAGAGTAGAGTAGTATAGAGTAGAATAGAGTAGTATAGAGTAGAGTAGTATAGAGTAGAATAGAGTATTGTAGAGTAG
>NC_088231.1:20574147-20589147 GCF_036934945.1 Oncorhynchus masou masou
TAGGTAATGTTAGGTCATACATATGGCATGTGTATGTAATGTGTAGGTAATGTTAGGTCATACATATGGCATGTGAATGTAATGTGTAGGTAATGTTAGGTCATACATATGGCATGTGAATGTAATGTGTAGGTAATGTTAGGTCATACATATGGCATGTGTATGTAATGTGTAGGTAATGTTAGGTCATACATATGGCATGTGTATGTAATGTGTAGGTAATGTTGTCATACATATATGTGTATGTAATGTGTAGGTAATGTTAGGTCATACATATGGCATGTGTATGTAATGTGTAGGTAATGTTAGGTCATACATATGGCATGTGTATGTAATGTGTAGGTAATGTTAGGTCATACATATGGCATGTGTATGTAATGTGTATGTAATGTTGTAGGTAATGTTAGGTCATACATATGGCATGTGAATGTAATGTGTAGGTTATGTTAGGTTATACATATGGCATGTGAATGTAATGTGTAGGTAATGTTAGGTCATACATATGGCATGTGAATGTAATGTGTAGGTAATGTTAGGTCATACATATGGCATGTATGTAATGTGTAGGTAATGTTAGGTCATACATATGGCATGTGAATGTAATGTGTAGGTAATGTTAGGTCATACATATGGCATGTGTATGTAATGTGTAGGTAATGTTAGGTCATACATATGGCATGTGTATGTAATGTGTAGGTAATGTTAGGTCATACATATGGCATGTGAATGTAATGTGTAGGTAATGTTAGGTCATACATATGGCATGTGTATGTAATGTATAGGTAATGTTAGGTCATACATATGGCATGTGAATGTAATGTGTAGGTAATGTTAGGTCATACATATGGCATGTGTATGTAATGTGTAGGTAATGTTAGGTCATACATATGGCATGTGTATGTAATGTATAGGTAATGTTAGGTCATACATATGGCATGTGAATGTAATGTGTAGGTAATGTTAGGTCATACATATGGCATGTGAATGTAATGTGTAGGTAATGTTAGGTCATACATATGGCATGTGAATGTAATGTGTAGGTAATGTTAGGTCATACATATGGCATGTGTATGTAATGTGTAGGTAATGTTAGGTCATACATATGGCATGTGAATGTAATGTGTAGGTAATGTTAGGTCATACATATGGCATGTGAATGTAATGTGTAGGTAATGTTAGGTCATACATATGGCATGTGAATGTAATGTGTAGGTAATGTTAGGTCATACATATGGCATGTGAATGTAATGTGTAGGTAATGTATAGGTGATGTGCAGGTAATGTGTGGTTAATGTAGGTGGAGCAATACTCTATACCATCACAATACTCCATATAGGGGGATTTTAATACAGATTTAGGAAGAGGGGGGATAGCAGTGCAGGCGCCATTGCCAGGCCAATGGCTTGCCATGGTCTGGTAGATGGTGGTCTGCACACTACTCCGAAAATGGACGGTCCTACATGGCGCAACTCCAGGGGGTTGAGCGGAGGCTCGACTATATTTTTGTACCCAGGTCTTTGGGTAAGTTGTCTGGGCGGCTGTTGCCTGTTTTCTTTTCGGATCACGACGGGGTGCTCCTGCAGGTGGGGTCGCCAGTCTGCCTCTTTGGTAGGGGGTACTGGAAGCTAGATCGGGATGTGCTGGAGGAGCAGGCTTTTGTTGACGGGTTTTATGGTTTCTTTTGGAGGCTTGAGGGCCTCCGGTCCATGTGTGAGGGGGTGTTAGAGTGGTGGGAATTAGTTAAGGTGAGGATTAGGGCTTTTATAATAGGGTATTGCAAGAGGAAAAAAAGGGAGGAGAGGAGGGAGGTGGATCGTATCCAAAGGTTAATTGAACTCGAGTACGAGGCAGGCAACCTCGGCGGGTCGTTTGACTGGGAGAGATCCGCAACCCTAAAGGCGCAGCTCAGGGAGTTGCAGGAGCGGAAGGCTCAAGCTTTCCTGGAGCGTGCGCATAGTGGCTTTCTAGAACATAATGAGACTTGTTCTGCTATGTTCTTTAAGTTGGTTAGGGCAAGACAGAGTAGGAAGGTAATGCATGGCGTTAGGGAAGAAAATGGTAGTATAGTTAGAGAACCAGAGGATATGGTCAGGGTGACAACTGATCATTTCCAAGGTTTATTTAAGGAAAGGGAAATAGATGTAGAGCAGGGAAATGTGTTTTTAGAACACTTGTCCAGGCGGTTGCCGGAGGACATTAGAGAAGTGATGGAGGCCCAGATCTCACTAGAAGAGGTTGAGAGCGCTCTTAGGAGGATGGGAAAAGGGAAGGTGCCTGGGATGGATGGGCTGCCGGCTGAGTTTTATCTCAAGTTTTGGGGTATACTTGGACCAGTGGTCCTCGAAGTCTTGAAGGCCATCCTTGAGACGGGGGTCCCGGGGGGATCAATGGCTGTTGGTGTGCTGTCACTTTTATATAAGAAGGGGGAAGTAACAGACCTTGGCAACTGGCGGCCATTGACCATGCTGTGTGTAGATTACAAGCTACTCGCAAGGTTTTAGCAGACCGGTTGCGCACAGCCCTTCCCTACGTCGTCCATGAGGATCAGACGTGCGGGGTAGAGGGCCGCTCTATTAGATGGAACCTACAGTTAATCAGGGACTCCATCGCTTGGGTTGAAGATAGAGGACTGCCTTTAATGGTAGCAGCCTTAGATCAGACGAAAGCCTTCGATCGCGTGAACAGATCCTTTTTAGTCAGAGTGTTAGGTCGATTAGGATTTGGGGAGAAGTTTATAGGATGGATTCGTACATTATATGTCGGAGCGGGGTGCCGAGTTAGTGTAAATAGTCACTTGGGTGACGTTTTTGACCTCTCGTCTGGGGTCAGGCAGGGGTGCCCACTCTCGGCTCTCCTCTTCGTTCTGTACATGGAGCCTCTGGGGGCTGCCATTAGGGCAGACACAGGTGTGGAAGTTTTGCTGATCACTGGAAGTGGTGGGCTGCGTGTTAAGATGACGCAGTACGCCGACGACACTTCCTTGCTGTTGTGCAAGGACTCGTGCCTGACAAGGTCCCTTGCCATCTTTGGGGATTTCAACCGAGCGTCGGGAGCAGTTCTGAACCATGCAAAGTCTTCCGTCAAGTTTTTCGGAAGATGGCGCGGTAGAACGGATGTGCCTGGGGGGTTATCTTTCTGTGAGGGGGCCCTGAGGATTCTCGGGGTCCATTTTGAGACCTCCGGCTCAGCGACACTAAACTGGAACATGCGTATCGCAGTGGTACAGAGGAAGCTAGCAATGTGGAAAGCTAGGTATTTGTCTTTCATGGGCAAAGTCCTGGTCCTAAAGGTGGATGTGTTGCCGTCTCTTTTGTTTTTGGCGTACATCTACCCATTGCCGGCTTGTCTGAGGAGGCCTCTAGTGGGGATTGTGTTTCAGTTCATGTGGAGTGGCAGGTGCGAGTGGGTCGCCAGGGCACGCATGATCTGTCCCATCGGGGAGGTAGGTAGGGGGTACCACATTTCCCCCTCAAGCTGGACACAATTTGTGTTTCTTTCTTGTTAACGGAGCTTGCTCAGCCAGTGATACACCCGTCCGGTTACCTCCTGCGGGTATTTTTCTCGTATCAGGCGAGAAGCGTAATGGTGTGGTCTAACACGGGTCCTCTGCGGAACAGCTGCCGTGGCACTTTGGTCATGCGGCCAAGTGGCTGCGTGCGCACCCTGAGGTTGAAGTTGCCCGAGTAGGTTTAGATCATAGGCACCTGTACGAAGAGGTCAGAAAGGCAGGGAGTCCGGCGCCTGTAGTGGGCATCTCGGAAGTGGTCTGGGAGGGAGTGCAGGCGCGGGGTCTGGACAACAGGCTCAAGGACCTGAATTGGTTGAGCCTTCATAAGTGTTTGCCGGTACGTTCCATCTTGTACCGGTAAAGTTTGGTGCAATCCTCCACGTGTCCAAGATCCTCTTGTGGCAGGGAGGAGTCTGTGCGCCATGTCTTTTGGGACTGTGCCTTTGAAGGAGTAGTATGGGCTAGGGCACGATGTTGTTAGGTTTGGTAAGGGGGGATTTTGTATTGACGTGGGCCAGGTTAGAGAGGGGTGTAGGGAGAGCGAGAGGGACGGATAGGGACAGGTTTCTCCTCTGGCTTCTCATTAGTCTCTTTAAACGGGGGCTGTGGGAAGCAAGGCTGAACGGAGAAGACAGGGAGAGATTGGGGGTGGAAGGGATAGTGAGGAGAGTGGAAGGAGATTTGAGGGGGAGGATGAAGAGGGAGGAGAGGAAGTGGGGGCAGCATGCTGCTCGGGAGAGGTGGAAGGGAGGTTTAGGGCTAGGTGTCATTTAGATTTGTAAGAGGATAGATTAGGGACGGGGAGATAGGGAAAGGTATTTTGTAGGGTGACGGGGAGGGAAGATGCTCCCCTGAGGTTTTGTTTGGGGTTTATGTTTAGTTTAATTAGTTTAATTAAAATACCATTATTTGAGTATGTATGTAAATTATGAGTTGTAAAGAATGAATGGTATTGAAGATAATAAATTATTTTTTATTAAAAAAAAGATAGGTTTCACGTTCCGTTTTGTTGTTATTTATTTATATCAGTTATTTCATGTACCGCGATTCATTTGTTTCATTAAAAAACATGAGTAACCAACACGCTGCATTTCGGTCCAACTCTCATTCAACAAACGAAGAACCATCTCCTTGGTGTGCAGGTGTTTCACCTGTGCTGCCTTGTCCATCTCGTTAGTGGGAAGGTGTTTCAGGCTTGTCCATCTCGTTAGTGGGAACACCTGTGCTGCCTTGTCCAGTTAGTGGGAAGGTGCACCTGTGCTGGCTTGTCCATCTCGTTAGTGGGAAGGTGTTTCACGTGTGCTGCCTTGTCCATCTCTGTGCTGGCTTGTCCATCTCGTTAGTGGGAAGGTGACGTGTGCTGCCTTGTCCATCCTGGGAAGGTGCTGCTGACTTGTCCATCTGTGCTGACTTGTCCATCTCCTTAGTGGAAGGTGTTTCACCTGTGCTGGCTTGTCCATCTCGTTAGTGGGAAGGTGTTTCTGCTGACTTGTCCATCTCGTTGGGAAGTGCTGTTGTCCACGTTAGTGGGAAGGTGCTGCCTTGTCCATCTCGTTAGTGGGAAGGTGTTTCACCTGTGCTGACTTGTCCATCTCGTTAGTGGGAAGGTGTTTCACCTGTGCTGGCTTGTCCATCTCGTTAGTGGGAAGGTGTTTCACCTGTGCTGACTTGTCCATCTCGTTAGTGGGAAGGTGTTTCACCTGTGCTGGCTTGTCCATCTCGTTAGTGGGAAGGTGTTTCACCTGTGCTGGCTTGTCCATCTCGTTAGTGGGAAGGTGTTTCACCTGTGCTGATTTGTCCATCTCGTTAGTGGGAAGGTGTTTCACATGTGCTGTTGTCCATCTCGTTAGTGGGAAGGTGTTTCACCTGTGCTGCATGGCTTGTCCATCTCGTTAGTGGGAAGGTGTTTCACATGAGCTGGCTTGTCCATCTCGTTAGTGGGAAGGTGTTTCACATGAGCTGGCTTGTCCATCTCGTTAGTGGGAAGGTGTTTCACGTGTGCTGGCTTGTCCATCTCGTTAGTGGGAAAGGCTTGTCCATTCGTTAGTGGGGAAGGTGTTGTTCTGGGGTTTTCTTTAATTTAGTATTTTCCAAATGCCATCATTCTGTCACACCCTGACCACAGAGAGCCCTTGGTTCTCTATGATGTTGTAGGTCAGGGAGTGACATGGGGGTGTTCTAGTCAATGTATTTCTATGTTTGGGATTGAGTATGGTTCCCAATTAGTGCCAGCTGATTATCGTTGTCTCTAATTGGGGATCATACTGAAGGTGTCCATTTTCCCTCCTGCTGTTGTGGGATATTGTGTTGTGTTAGAGTGTTGTAGCACTACGTTACGGTCGTTGTTTGTTTATTGTGTTGTGTTAGTGTGTTGTAGCACTACGTTACGGTCGTTGTGTGTTTATTGTGTTTGGGTGTTGTAGCACATACGGTCGTTGTTTGTTTATTGTGTTGTGTTAGTGTGTTGTAGTGTTGTAGCACTACGTACGGTCATTGTTTGTTTATTGTGTTGTGTTAGTGTGTTGTAGCACTTTCCGTTGTGTGTTTATTGTGTTGTGTTAGTGTGTTGTAGCACTGTCGTTGTTTGTTTATTGTGTTGTGTTGTGTTGTAGCATATTGTGTTGTGTTTATTGTGTTGTGTTGTGTGTAGCACTACGTTACGCACCATGCTACGGTCGTTGTGTGTTTTTATTGTGTTGTGTTCGTTGTTTGTTTATTGTGTTGTGTTAGTGTGTTGTAGCACACTACGGTCGTTGTTTGTTTATTGTGTTGTGTTAGTGTAGCACTACGGATCACGTTGTGTTTATTGTGTTGTGTTAGTGTGTTGTAGCACTACGGTCGTTGTTGTCTGTTTATTGTGTTGTGTTAGTTGTGTTGTAGCACTACGTTACGTTGTTTGTTTATTGTGTTGTGTTAGTGTGTTGTAGCACTACGTTGTTTGTTTATTGTCTGTTTATTGTGTTGTGTTAGTGTGTTGTTAGTTTCGTTGTTTGTTTAATACGTTTCGTCGTTGTTTGTTTATTGTGTTGTGTTAGTGTGTTGTAGCACTACGTACGGTGATGTTTATTGTGTTGTGTTATGTGTTGTAGTTTATTCGTGAACTCAAACCTGATTGGTCCGTCCATCATAACGATCGTGACACAGTGGGGCATCGTTGTGTGTTTATGGTGGCTGTCTTTCAGAACCCCTCTGTTTTGTTTTGGGTGTCAAAGTGATTGTCTTTGTTCGTTCCCTTTGTTGTCAACGACACGTTAAGTTTGTTTTGTGAGAACGTAACAACCACACACAAACACACACACACACAGTCAGTTAATCCTCTGTGTGATACTGCATCCCCAAATAACTACCTCCTCCTGAGTTGTTGACAGAGAACATCTCCCCTGTTCCCATAGCCTGGCCACGAGTGTGTGTGTGTGTGTGTGTGTGTGTGTGTGTGTGTGTGTGTGTGTGTGTGTGTGTGTGTGCCCCTAGTCCCCATAGCTAGGGAGGGACCTGGCTGCTCACTCTAATTTGTAAGTAAAAAGCCACCGGGACACACACACACACACACACACACACGGCTCAATCCACACAGGTTTAGTTCTACCGGGCATGTAGTGTATTGTATAATGGTAGGATATTTACAACACAGAAATAGACTAAACAGACTAACATACTAGAATCATGTCAGAATACTGGTTGAGGCCTGTCTAAATGGAGTGAATGGTGAGCGATGGAGAGAAAGAAACACGGATGGAGAGAGAGAGAAACAGGGAGAGAGAGAGGGGAGAGTGAGGGGGAGAGAGAGGGGGAGACAGAGGGAGAGAGGCAGGGAGGCAGGGAGGGAGAGAGGCAGAGAGACAGAGAGAGAGAGTGAGAGGGAGGGAGGGGAGACAGAGAGAGAGAGAGAGAGAGAGAGAGAGAGAGAGAGACAGAGACAGAGAGACAGAGAGAGAGACACAGAGAGAGACAGAAAGAGACAGAGAGAGACAGAGAGACAGCGAGAGAGAGAGAGAGACAGAGAGAGACAGAAAGAGACAGAGAGAGACAGAGAGAAAATTAAGTCAGTTTGAATCAGTTTGGTATCTGTGGAAACTCCCTCCTTAAAGCATGAGATTATCAGTCCGGTCTTGTGTTACACAGGCATCTGTGTAACTGCCCTGTGTGTGTGTGTGTGTGTGTGTGTGTGTCGCAACCATGTTCCCATCGACAGATGGGCTAGAGCAATTAGACACTCTGCCACACACACACACACACACACACACACACACACACACACACAACCAAATCTTGTTCTTGGCGCTACCACAGTCTGTACCCATTAAGCAGCAGCTGTATGAGAGGCCTTGACTGTTCACAACGTGACCCCTATTGTTTCAGCACAAAGACCTCTCAACAACACCGCAATGATACAATAGGCCTCTGAGGGGGTGTGTCTGTCTGTCTGTCTGTCTTCATGTCTGTCTGTCTTCATGTCTGTCTGTCTTCATGTCTGTCTGTCTTCATGTCTGTCTGTCTTCATGTCTGTCTTTCATGTCTGTCTTTCATGTCTGTCTGTCTTCATGTCTGTCTTTCATGTCTGTCTGTCTTCATGTCTGTCTGTCTTTCATGTCTGTCTGTCTTCATGTCTGTCTGTCTTCATGTCTGTCTGTCTTCATGTCTGTCTGTCTTCATGTCTGTCTGTCTTCATGTCTGTCTGTGTGTCTGTGTGTCTGTCTTCATGTCTGTCTGTCTGTCTTCATGTCTGTATGTCTGTCTGTGTCTGTCTGTGTGTCTGTCTGACTTCATATCTTCATGTCTGTCTGTGTGTCTGTCTTCATGTCTGTCTGTCTGTGTGTCTGTCTGTCTGTCTGTCTGTCTTCATGTCTGTCTTCGTGTCTGTCTGAGTGTGTGTGTGTGTGTGTGTGTCTGTGTGTGTGTGTGTGTAAGTGATAGGCATTATATGACATCCAGTATGTTATTTGTGATGTAAATAAGGCCAGAATAAACTAAAGGCTAACATGGTAGGAAACACCTGTTTAGAACAATGACACACACACACACACACACACACACACACCCACATTCTATCCTATTGACTTCCACCCGCTTCGTGTATCAAACTACTGATGAAACTGACCTGACTGGTATCAATATCAAACTAATTTTTATTTCACCTTTATTAAACCAGGTAGGCCAGTTGAGAACACCTTTATTAAACCAGGTAGGCTAGTTGAGAACACCTTTATTAAACCAGGTAGGCTAGTTGAGAACACCTTTATTAAACCAGGTAGGCTAGTTGAGAACACCTTTATTAAACCAGGTAGGCTAGTTGAGAACACCTTTATTTAACCAGGTAGGCTAGTTGAGAACACCTTTATTTAACCAGGTAGGCTAGTTGAGAACACCTTTATTTAACCAGGTAGTTGAGAACACCTTTATTTAACCAGGTAGAACACCTTCATTAAACTAGCTGAGAACACCTTTATTTAACCAGGTAGACTAGCTGAGAACACCATTTTTTAACCAGGTAGACTAGCTGAGAACACCTTTATTTAACCAGGTAGACTAGCTGAGAACACCATTTTTTAACCAGGTAGACTAGTTGAGAACAAGTTCTCATGTACAACTGCGACCTGACCAAGATAAAGCAAAGCAGTTCGACACAAACAACAACACAGAGTTACACATGGAGTAAACACACATACAGTCAATAATACAATAGAACAATAAGTCCGTATACAACGTGAGCAAATGATGTAGGATAAGGGAGGCAATAAACAGGCCATAGTGAGGTAGATGTGCAAGTAGAGATACTGGGGTGCAAAGGAGCAAGATGAATTAAATCAATAACCGTATGGGGATGAGGATTTAATAAACTAATGATGAATATCAATATAAACTGGCCTGATAGGAATGTTATGTTTGGAAATAATTGTTGAGTTGCAAAAACACATGAGTTCTCTTTTTCTCTCACACACACACACACACACACACACAGATACACACAGATACACACACACAAACACAGGTGCACACCCACACACAGATCCACACACACACTAACGCAAACACACACACACACATATAGACACACACACACACATAGACACACACACACACACACACCACACACACACACACATAGACACACAGTTAGCTAAAGTCAGTCAATAAATTGAATATGCAATTCATCACTGTGAGTCTACTGGACAGCGATTTCCTAATTAAAAACGAGGTTGTAAATTCTCTGTTTTAGAGGTCCAGCTGAGACTGTAAATAAAGAGTGCAGATATCTGAGTGACTGGGGGGGGGTTTACTGAATGTGAGGAGAAGGGTTGTGTTGTAACATTGATGGTCTAAAAGACTGCACATTGCTCCGCTGTCTGATAGCAAAGAGTTCACTGATGGATGTTAACATCTTCCAAAATCGTTTTTATGTCTGCTTGTTGTTGTCAAGGAGACAGACACACAACCACACCAGCAGTTGGACAGACAGACAGACAGACTTGTAGGTTTCGTTTCCTCTCCTGTCCCCTCCCCTCCTCTCCTCTCCTCCTCTCCTCTCCCCTCCTCTCCTCTCCTCTCCCCTCCTCTCCCCTCCCCTCCTCTCCTCTCCCCTCCCCTCCCCTCCCTCCCCTCCTCCTCCTCTCCTCTCCTCTCCTCCTCTCCCTCCTCTCCTCTCCTCTCTCTCTCCTCTCCTCTCCTCTCCTTATCAACTGTTGAGAGTGTGTGTTCTCCCTCATAATGACCTGCTAAGTGCTGGTGTTTAGTGGCATCTCAGGTTGTAATGGTTATATGCCCCCTGCTCTTCTAGTTTATGGGTCTGTGAGACACACTCACACACACTCACACACACCCCACAGGGGTTTATAGGTTCTGGGCCTTTATGCTTTCCAGTGTTTTTGGAGTGGTTGTTATTGAATGATGGAATGCTCAACTGTTGTTCTGTCTGGGTTTCTGCTCTCTCTCTTCCTGCTCTCTCTCTCTCTCTCTTTCCTCCTCTGTCTTCCTTCTCTGTCTTCCTGCTCTCTCTCTCTCTCTCTTCCTCCTCTCTCTTCCTTCTCTGTCTTCCTGCTCTCTCTCTCTCTCTTCCTGCTCTCTCTCTTCCTCTCTCTCTTCCTGCTCTCTCTCTCTCTCTTCCTGCTCTCTCTCTCTCTCTCTCTCTCTTCCTGCTCTCTCTCTCTCTCTCTTCCTGCTCTCTCTCTCTCTCTCTCTCTCTCTCTCTCTCTCTCTCTCTCTCTCTTCCTGCTCTCTCTCTCTCTTCCTCTCTCTCTCTCTCTTCTTGCTCTCTCTCCCTCTTCCTCTCTCTCTCTCCCTTCTCTCCTCCTCTCTCTCCTCTTCCTCTCTCTCTCCCTCTCCTCCTCTCTCCCTCTTCCTCCTCTCTCTCTCTTCCTGCTCTCTCTTCTGCTCTCTCTCTCTTCCTCTCTCTCTCTTCCTGCTCTCTCTCTCTCTCTTCCTGCTTCTCTCTTACTGCTCTCTCTCTCTCTCCTGCTCTGCTCTCTCTTACTGCTCTCTCTCTCTCTTCCTGTCTCTCTCTCTGTCTTCCTGCTCTGTCTCTGTCTTCCTGCTCTCTCTCTGTCTTCCTCTCTCTCTCTCTCTCTCTTCCTGCTCTCTCTCTCTTCTTGCTCTCTCTCTCCCTTCCGATCTCTCTCTCTCTCTCTCTTCTCTTCTCTGATCTTCTCTCTCTCTCTCTTCCTGCTCTCTCTCTCTCTCTCTTCCTGCTCTCTCTCTCTCTTCCCTCTCTCTCTCTTCCTGCTCTCTCTTCCTCTCTCTTCCTGCTCTCTCTCTCTTCCTGTTCTCTTCCTGCTCTCTCTCTCTCTCTTCCTGTTCTCTCTCTCTTCCTGTTCTCTCTCTCTTCCTGTTCTCTCTCTCTTCCTATTCTCTTCTGCTCTCACTCCTCTTCTCTCTCTCTCTCTTTCTGCTCTCTCTCTCTTCCTGCTCTCTCTCTCTTCTGCTCTCTCTCCCTGCTCTCTCTCTTCCTGCTCTCTCTCTTCCTTCTCTCTCTTCCCTTCTCTCTCTTCCTGCTCTCTCTTCCAGCTCTCTCCTTCCAGCTCTCTTCCTTCCTGCTGCTCTCTCTTCCTTCCTCTTCTCTCCTCTTCCTGCTCTCTCTCCCTGCTCTCTCTTCCTTCCTGCTCTCCTTTCCTGCTCTCTCTCCCTGCTCTCTCTTTCTGCTCTCCTTTCCTGCTCTCTCTCCCTGCTCTCTCTTTCTGCTCTCTCTCCCTGCTCTGTCCTCCTGCTCTCTACCTGCTCTCTCTCTCTCTCTCCCTTTTATGCATCTCTCTCTCTATATAATTGGGTCTATTAGCTCCTACAGGAGGTCATGAGCAATACCTCTATAGATGGGTGGACACAGACTCTAACAAAACTGGCCATGTGTGTAGACTAAAGTGCAGGGGGGGAATAGCCACAGGGAACAGAGTGTTGGGGAGAAACAAGCATTAATGCAACTCAGTCATGTCTGCATGCAGCAGAGACAGGCAGCCTAGTGGTTAGAGCAGCTAGAGACAGGCAGCCTAGTGGTTAGAGGAGGCAGGTAGCCTAGTGGTTAGAGGAGGCAGGCAGCCTAGTGGTTAGAGGAGGCAGGTAGCCTAGTGGTTAGAGGAGGCAGGTAGCCTAGTGGTTAGAGGAGACAGGCAGCCTAGTGGTTAGAGGAGGCAGGTAGCCTGGTGGTTAGAGGAGGGGGTAGTCTAGTGGTTAGAGGAGGCAGGTAGCCTAGTGGTTAGAGGAGGCAGGTAGCCTAGTGGTTAGAGGAGGCAGGTAGCCTAGTGGTTAGAGGAGGCAGGTAGCCTAGTGGTTAGAGGAGGCAGGTAGCCTAGTGGTTAGAGGAGGCAGGTAGCCTAGTGGTTAGAGGAGGCAGGTAGCCTAGTGGTTAGAGGAGGCAGGTAGCCTAGTGGTTAGAGGAGGCAGGTAGCCTAGTGGTTAGAGGAGGCAGGTAGCCTAGTGGTTAGAGGAGGCAGGCAGCCTAGTGGTTAGAGGAGGCAGGCAGCCTAGTGGTTAGAGGAGGCAGGTAGCCTAGTGGTTAGAGGAGACAGGCAGCCTGGTGGTTAGGAGGAGGCAGGTAGCCTGGTGGTTAGAGGAGGCAGGTAGCCTAGTGGTTAGAGGAGGCAGGTAGCCTAGTGGTTAGAGGAGGCAGGTAGTCTAGTGGTTAGAGGAGGCAGGCAGCCTAGTGGTTAGAGGAGACAGGCAGCCTAGTGGTTAGAGGAGGCAGGTAGCCTGGTGGTTAGAGGAGGCAGGTAGCCATGTGGTTAGAGGAGGCAGGTAGTCTAGTGGTTAGATGAGACAGGTAGCCTAGTGGTTAGAGGAGACAGGTAGCCTAGTGGTTAGAGGAGACAGGTAGCCTGGTGGTTAGAGGAGGCATGTAGCCTGGTGGTTAGAGGAGGCAGGTAGCCTGGTGGTTAGAGGAGGCAGGCAGCCTGGTGGTTAGAGGAGGCGGGCAGCCTGGTGGTTAGAGGAGGCGGGCAGCCTGGTGGTTAGAGGAGGCGGGCAGCCTGGTGGTTAGAGGAGGCGGGCAGCCTGGTGGTTAGAGGAGGCGGGTAGCCTGGTGGTTAGAGGAGGCAGGTAGCCTAGTGGTTAGAGGAGGCATGTAGCCTGGTGGTTAGAGGAGGCAGGTAGCCTGGTGGTTAGAGGAGGCATGTAGCCTGGTGGTTAGAGGAGGCAGGTAGCCTGGTGGTTAGAGGAGGCAGGTAGCCTAGTGGTTAGAGGATGCAGGTAGCCCAGTGAGCGTTGGACTAGTAACCAAAAGGTTGCTGGATGTAATTAATCTGTCTGGATCGAATCCCGAGCTGACAAAGTAGAAATTGGGCGTTCTGCCCCTGAACAAGGCAGTTAACCCACTGTTCCCCGGGAGGCCGTCATTGTAAATAAGAATTTGTTCTTAACTGACTTGCCTAGTTAAATAAAAAGAAATGCGTCTGGCCTTCTCTGTTTTGGTCAAGCATTATTTCCGCAGGGTCAGAGATTGAGAGAGTGAGTGAGTGAGTGAGTGAGTGAGTGAGTGAGTGAGTGAGTGAGTGAGTGAGTGAGTGAGTGAGTGAGTGAATAGGCAGAATACTTGACCACTGTGACTGACCCAAAATTAAGGAAAGCTTTGACTATGTACAGACTCAGCGAGCATAGCCCTGCTATTGAGAAAGGCCGCCGTAGGCAGACATGGCTCTCAAGAGAAGACAGGCTATGTGCTCACTGCCCACAAAATGAGGTGGAAACTGAGCTGCACTTCCTAACCTCCTGCCCAATGTATGACCATATTAGAGACACATATTTCCCTCAGATTACACAGATCCACAAAGAATTCAAAAACAAATCCAATTTTGAAAAACTCCCATATCTACTGGGTGAAATACCACAGTGTGCCATCAAAGCAGCAAGATTTGTGACCTGTTGCCACGAGAAAAGGGCAACCAGTGAAGAACAAACACCATTGTAAATACAACCCATATCTATGCTTATTTATATTATCTTGTGTCCTTTACCATTTGTACATTATTAAAACACTGTATATATATATATAATATGACATTTTTAATGTCTTTATTGTTTAGAAACTTCTGTATGTGTAATGTTTACTGTTAAACAATACAAATTATTTCACTTTATATATTATCTACCTCACTTGCTTTGGCAAAGTTAACACATGTTTCCCATGACAATAAAGCCCTTGAATTGAATTGAAATGAAGAGAGAGAGAGAGAGACAGAGACAGAGACAGAGACAGAGACAGACAGAGAGAGAGAGAGAGACAGAGAGAGAGACAGAGAGAGAGACAGAGAGAGAGACAGAGAGAGAGACAGACAGAGAGAGAGACAGACAGAGAGACAGAGAGACAGAGAGACAGAGAGACAGAGAGAAAGAGACAGACAGAGAGACAGGCCTATGTGATTGGTAGAATTCCATGGTTCATTTTCAACACACAGAGACTCCTGAATTGCACCATCGACATGACCGACGATCTGCTGTTGTTTTAGATTCAGTCTGACTTGGTGAATATATTCTGAAGCCTCCAGAACACATTCAATACAAGCACTGGAATATGGGGACATGGTGTGTGTGTGTGTCTGTGTGTGTGTGTGTGTGAGTGCGTGTGTGCGTGTGTGTGTGTTTGTGCGTGTGTGTGTGTTTGTGCGTGTGTGGGTGTTTGTGCGTGTGTGTGTGTTTGTGCGTGTGTGTGTGTTTGTGCGTGTGTGTGTGTGTGTTTGTGCGTGTGTGTGTGTGTGTTTGTGCGTGCTTGTGCGTTTGTGCGTGTGCGTGTTTGTGCGTGTGTGTATGTGTGTGTGTGTCTGTGCGTGTGTGGGTGTGCGTGTGTGTGTTTGTGTGTGTGTGTGTGCGTTTGTGCGTGTGCGTGTTTGTGCGTGTGTGTATGTGTGTGTTTGTGCGTGTGCGTGTGTTTGTGTGTGTGTGTGTGTGAGGACCATGGAACATTGTATCGTATATATGACCAATAAGGGTTGTTCTTAGAAACGACACAACGCGGAGTGCCTGGACACAGCCCTTAGCCGTGGTAGATTGGCCATATACCACAAACCCCTGAGGTG